>NC_143432.1:6956750-7262875 GCF_059467195.1 Physcomitrium patens
TTTAGTTTTAATAGTTTTTTTTTTGATGAAAAGCATCAACTTTCTCTATTATATTTGCAAGATTCTTTATTGGCTCTTATATGTATTTACTAATATCATATTTGTGCTAATGTACAAAATATTTTAGCATGTTTTAGTGCCACCTTGAAATTAAGACTTCTTTAATTTCAAATTATTCATTATTATCTATTTTTATAGAAAGAAGAGGATTTATTTATTTATTTATTTATTTGATATATCCACTATCTTATATGGCTCAAAAAAAGATACATAAAATATAAAAATAAAATTTATAAACTCCAATAGGTATAATTAATAAGCAATTGATTTGATCTATTCACAAATAAGAAATGGTCGAAGTATACGATGATCCAATTTGTCACAAAGATGACTATTTTTAATAGCACAACAAAAGTAATCATATTTTATTGCCAATATAGAATTAAGGTTGTTCTTTATAATAGGCTTTTATATTCATCTTTTATCTTTTTTGAGCTTCTTTTAATTGTACCTTTATTACTACATGCAACTCTAATAAACAATATGTCAAATCTTTTGTTGTATAATTATCAACTTTTGAGAAGTCAAAAGTATAAAATTATGGATGATAATTATAATTAATAAATAAAATTATTTATTAAATAAAAAATATTATATTTTTATAAAAAAAAATTCTAATGATAAAAAAATTATCCAATCATCTTAATGGTAGCTAATAGTATATTTCAAATACTACTCCAAAATTTAATTCACTAATTTTGTTTGTCCATCATTTTGATAATAGAAAGTTGAAGATAATTTTATATTCATCTTGAATATTTTATAAATTATTTTTCAAAACCTTAAGATAAATTAAATTCTTCTATCTAATATAATATTCTTTGATAATCCATGATAGTAATAAGTATTTTCAAGAATATCTTAAGATATATCTACATATGTAATAAATTTTTTACAAAGTGTGCCAACTTAGTGAAATAATCTATTACATAAACATAGAATCATAATAACTTAAGATTAAAAGATCTATAATAAAATCAATAGAAACCAAAGTCCATACTTGTTTAGATATAGATAACAATTAAAAAAGTCAATAAGATAAATGATAAGTAATTTTTAAATTTGAATGAATATCATAAGTTTGTACAAAGTCTTTAATTTCTTTTTACATTTGAGGCCACGAAAAATCTTAGGTATTAAGTTTAAGGTCTTATTGTATCCAAAATTTATTACAAATGAAAAATTGTAATGAGTTTGATAAGCATGTAATTATGTTTTCTCTTTTTGTACTTAATAGTGTCTTTCAAAATAGAGTAGATTATTTTTTGATTCAAATTTAGATGTATCATGAGATTAAAATATTTTATTTTTAATATCATAAAGAAGAAGATTTAAATACATACTTGATTGAACTTGTTTAAAAAATATTGCATCATTAGCCAAATTTGAATTCATTATTCAAAGACAAAATTATTCTGGCTTCAAAAGTGTCATTTTTTGTTAATTAAAAGGTACATCTTGTTCTTTTGGCACAAAATAAAAATAACTAGAAAGGACGTCTGATAAATTTTATTGTCTTTTTGGCAAAAACATTATCTTGAATTTAAATTTTAATGAAGATATGCTTAAATAGATTTAATAATAATTGAAAATACTTATTATTATGAAATTTTTGAGATTCTTATGGTTTGTATAAAAAATCACTAAACCTGAGATACCTTATATATAATAGCATAATCTTTAAAATGAATGCATAATAAAAAGAAGTTCTTTGTTGTAGATCTTATAATTGATCTCTAATATTCAAAAATTTCTTGAATGAAAAGTTATTAAGTAAAATTTTTCATTTATTTCTATTTGAAACAATATCATATTCTAAACGAAGTCCAATGTATTTTTTTCTACAAAAAATACTTTAAAAAGTTAATGAAATATAAAGTTGTTATAAAAGTAAAGATTATCTTTAATTCTTTAAATGATACTTTTATTCCTTTATTCCACTTAAATTTATCTATACAAGTCAAATATATAAGTAGAACTACAACTTGAGTAAAGTTTTAGATAAATTTTTTAATAATAATAGAAAAATCTTTAAAAATATTTAATATCTCATATTATTTTTAAAATCTTTAAATCTATGGTAGTTTCAATTTTTTTAGAATCCATCATAAGACCATCATTTGAAATGATATATTTTATAAAGTCAACTTGATCTGCACAAAAATAGATCTATATAAAAATATATAGATCTATTTTTATATAAATCTTGGCTTAATTTATATGATTAAAAAATCTTGATATCTAAGATAGATGATACTTATTCTTAGTAGTGAATTTTTAGAATTTTCAATAATTTACATACATTTTTAGTGATTCATTCTTTTTTTCCATAAACAAGATAAGAGCTCTTGCTAGAGATTTTGAATAGAGTATGAATTTTTTAGTCAAATTTTTATTAATATACTTTTTGAGTGTAGCCAACTTGTTGAAAGATAAGCTAATAATTGGTCCAAATATTAATTGAGCTCCTTTCTAAAGATCAAATCAATAATCATATGAATAATATATTTAAAGAATATTTCTATTTTTCTTCTAAAATATTTCTTAATAATCTTAATATTAACTTTCAATCCTCCATGTATTCTTTTTACTATTAAAGATAGGTATGGCAAAATAGCATAAGTAAAATCTTTTCTTGTGGCATGTATGAATATTCTTATATGTATAAATAAAGATTTTATTATATTGGACTTATAATTTTTTACTTAAATAACATAAATTTTAGATATGCTATGAAAAAAATTAAGGTTATAAAAAATCTAATATGTTGAAAGATTGTATTTTTTTAATCAAGATATACCTAAAATAACTAAGTTAGAAAAAGATCTAATAGCATTAAATATTATTAAGCTATTATGTCTATTAGTTACCACATTTAAAGGAATAGTTTTATAGATAACATTTTCAAAAGACAACAAATAATCATCTATGACTTCTACATGCATTAACTTAATTTTCTTGATTAATAATATTTTATGTTTTTTAATAAAGTCTTTGTCTATAAAACAAGTTAAGGCTTTTAATTTTAATAAATCAAAGATTTTATAATATTTTTTGGTCATAAGCAAACATCTCTTGAAGTTAATCTACTTACTTCTTTCAATTATATAACTTCTTGATGTAAATATTGAACTTTCTTATTGACTTTTTTGATAGGTATAGAATAGATGCCTCTATAGTTGACATTAGTAATATGTAACATTTTCACTCTAAGAATGTTGACAAACTCGTAACAATCTATAATAGTTGCAAATCTACTTTCACTTTTGATGAATATAGCATCCATAATTTTTCCATCTATTTCTATAGCAAATGACTTTAAAAAAATATAGAAGTCAAATTAAAGAAGAAGAATCTACAACCTCTAATATCAAATAAAAATTTCCACAAAGAAAGAAGGTTATTTTTTTAGAAAAAAAACAATGGTAACAAATAAATAATGTTAGTTTAAAAGTGGACAATTTGCAATCTTTAAAAATACAACAAAAGAAATGGATAATCAATTAACTTCTAAACAAAACAAGAATAATGATTTAGCACTCTTCTCAAATTATCAAAGACATAAATTACAAAAAACCAAAGAGTCAATACTTTCTTATGTCACTCAAAAAGAATAGATAATTATTCAAAGATGGTATAATATTCAACTAGATTGGTTATTATAAAAGAAAAGAAAATTAGATGCTCTTGAAACAAAATTAAAGATAAGAAAGGAATTGACAAGTTTGAAGAGGGCTTCATTCTTACTTCCATATATACTATTTAACTAAGACATATGTGAAAACATTCTATAAGACCTCTAATACTAGCAAGACAAGTCACCAACATATTTGGCCAACTTGTGGACCAAGTTTTCAAACTACTAATCACCTACAAACAAGAATAAAGTAAAATTTATATTTTTGAAGCTTCTAAAAAGCTATTCTACAAGATACTATAGAATTTATTTACTTCTATATAGTTCTTTAATTTGGATAAATATGTATATTAGTATCATATAAGAAATGCTGAGAATGCAAGGAATATGAAAATCACAAAGTATAAGAATTAAAAAAACAAAGAGCATGTTGAACAAGAAAATGGATAGATGTGTTAGATTGTATTACCTATTAATATGAGATTTAGTTAGTAATTAATAAGATATTATTTTATTAAAATATCAACAGTAAAGAAATTAATAAGATATTATTTTATTAAAATATAAATATTAAAGAAATTAATATAATTTTTTTAATATATAAAATAGATGTACTTTTGAAAAAATTGCTAATCGTTAAAAATTCTAAATAAATTCTAAAATCTTTTAATCAAATTTTTATCAAATCCTAACCAAGTTCTAATTAAAATTTTAATTATCCTAATAATTCCAAAAAAATTTAAATAAATCTTAATAAATTCTAAGTAAATTCTAACCACATCTTTATAAAATCATAAACAAATCTTTAAAAAAATAAAATGAAATCCTAAAATTATTCTACAAATCCTATTAAAATCCTATTCAAAATCTAATCAATTTTAATTAATCTTAACATAAGCTTAAAATGTTAAAAACTATTGATTGAATTTTTTATCTTAATTAAATATTTTTATATATTACAATTCAATTTTAAACAAAAAATCTTACGAATTAAAAAAAAAATTCAACTTATTAATAGAAAAAATATCTTTATTATATATTCTTTCATTATTTTTAAATTACAAGAAGTATTAAGGATAAGAATCAAGACTAATTTCAAAAAAATAATACTTTAATTTTTTCACTTAAAGAAAGTAAACTAATAAAAAAGCATAGATGAAATAGAAAGATATTCAAAAGAATATTACCAATTATAAAGAATTAGGAGAGTCTTAAATTAAGATTAAAATATAAGAAGGATGTTGATAAAATTAAGAATGGCCCTGGTCTTGCCTCAACATATATTAGTTATATAGATTTCTTTATAAGAGCTTCTAAGGAATTGCAAAGACTTATGATTGAAGTAGCAAGTTATAGATTTCTTCTAAATCAACTTTTTAAATGTAAAAAATTTATAGAATAGGTTTTAATAGTCATGTGGCATTTCTGTAAAAGTTTAAATATTTAATCTATATCCAAAAAACTTCTTTGAAGCTTCTTAAAGAAAATATTATCTATCTTACATATTTCTATCTACTTCTATTAATTTCTATTTATTGCTATTTATTTAAATAATATATGCATCTACTATATTTTTCTTTCTTATAGGTTTTAAGTTTAATAAGACATATTAAGTTGCTTTGTAATTTGAAGAAATATAAGATTTGATAAATAATATTAGCAATAAATTGTGAATTATATATTATATAAAGGTAATTAATAAGTCTCTTTGAGCATTGATAATATTCTATACAAAAACAAAAAGACTACACAATTATTTTATTACTATTTATATTTTTATAATTATCCATAAATAATAAATTGTCTATATTATGAAGTATAGTACCTACTTTTGTAATATTGATATACATCAAGAGTTTCTTTTAAGATCATGGTAATAAATATGCTATATCTTTCTATTTAATTAAATAATATGTCTCTCTTAAATATTTTTATTATAATTCTAGCATTTTTTAGATAGAAACAACATAAGTTTATAACCTAATAATTTTACAATGATTAATCATTAATGTACAATCACCAATAGTTTATTTATGTTGATGTTTAAGATATTTCAATTTAATTTAGTATGCCTTAAATTTAATACCTCATCTATTTCAAATTCTTGATGTTTTTTTAATATAATAGGAGATGATAGTAATTACTTTCTTCTTAGTATATTGATTTCAATATAAGACTCAATAAGAGACATATAGATTATAAGATAACTCTTCATTAATTATGGTAATTATAATTAATATGCAATTGAATAAATTTATTTTTGAATAGTAAATGAATCAAGTCTTTGCTAATCTAACTAATTATAAAGTCAATTAGTCTTGATACTTTGGCAAAGTGACTATACGTTATCACTTCCTTTAAATAGAGGTTATAATTTTTTAAAAGCATTTATACTAGCTTTTTGGTATTTTTTAACCTTCTTTAATTAAATATTAATTGTTATATAAAGCTCTACGATTCTTTATGTCAAATATTTTATTATAAGATTTTTAACTTAAAAAAAGTCAAAAGTATCAAATTATAGATTATGACCATAATTAAAAAAAGTAAAGTTTAAAAAATAAAAAAATATATTATATTATTATATATAAATCTTACTAATAGCAAATGAGTTTTGTAATTGTCTTGGTGGTAGTTGAAGGTTTACTAGATAATTGCTTTAGTACTTAATTTATTCATTTTTTTATCAATTAATTTAACAATAGAAAGCTAACGATTATTTGATATTAATCTTTAGTATGTTAAAATATGTCTTCTAAAACCTTAATATAAATTAAGATTTTTATAACCTTAATTTGATATAATATTATTTTAAAGTTTATAATATTAATAAATATTAATTTAAAAATATTCTAATTATTTTTTCATATATAATAGATTTTATATATAATAAAAAAAAACTTATAATTTTGGTAAAATAATCTATCTATTCAAAAATCAAATGACAAGAATTTTAGAATAGAAAGCTTGTAATAAAGTCTATTAAAATAGATGAATAAATAGATTTAAAATAGGCAAAGATTAAAAATATTTATAAGATTAATAATAAAACGTCTTTCTTTTAGAATAAGTAATACATGATTAAATAAATACTTTAACATCTCTCTACATTACAAGCTACCAAAATTCTCTTGAAATCATTTTCAAATTTTTTTTGTATCTAGAATACTAGGATTATATGCACTACTTTTCGATTAGCATTATTAGCTTTTATCCATATATTAATTCAAAAGGCATATAAGTTATAACTATACTTTGAGTTGTGCATATTATCTACAATGCAAATTGTACTAGTCTACACCATTGATGTATTTTTTCATTACATATCTTTGAAAATCTATTCAAAGAAAATACTTCTTTTGTTACAATAATCCTAAAATGATTGGATTGGAAAAAGATTTAATCATATTAAATATTATTAAAATATCATGATCTTTAATTATTATATTTAAAGGAATAATTTTATAGGCAACATCTTTAGAAGATAATAAACAACCATTTATGACTTTTTCATGCACAGATTTAGTTTTTTTAATTAAAGATATTTCTTATTTTTTGACAAAGCCTTTATGTATTATAGACAAAGGCTTTGTGGATTTTTGGTCCTAAACAAACTTCTATTATAAAGGAAGATGAGAAAACTGAGATAAAAATAAGACTTTTATTAGATGTCATAGAAGATTCTAGCTACACGGTTCTTAATATAGCTTTAGAAACTTGGATTTTGATATATTGTTTTGTGTGGCAACCATATTTCTTATTTTGTAATTATATTGCTTCTTTAAATAATATTGAGCAGTATATTTAAGTTCTCTATAATATAAGTATAAACCTTCTTCACAACATCAATTTTTTTTTTTTTTTATTTAGTTAAGAATTTGGAATATATTGTATCAATTTGTATAGGTTTTGGCCTTGATGAATAAGCTTTTGTAAACTTAGAAGCTATCATTATAACTTTGACTTATATTTATTTAACCAAATCTTTGTTCTTATATCTCTCCAATCAAATCATTGTTGTATGCAATGGCTTCAATAATAAATTTCTTCAATGAATTTATTGTTTGCATTGTTAAGATATTATCTTATAATTCATATCAAAAATAATTGATAAGTATTTTGTCATTTCAATCCACATTAAAAGTAAGGTTCTAGAATTCAATAGTATATATGGTGATTAAATATGATTTTTATTGTAAAGATATAAGTTTGATCTTCCTATATTTTTTATTATATTCTTCAAATATAGCAATAAATATATCTAAAAATTAATTTAGATCAAAGAAGAAGTATAAATCTTTTTTTTTTCAAGGATAAAAACCAAAAGAGGGTACTTTCAAATAAAAATGTACCTCTTTTAGATTTATTTGAATTGTTTATAAAAGAAATAATTATAGATGCTAATCTTGATAGAAGTGAGAATAGAATTGCAACTATTATAAATCTTTATGAGCTTGTCAATGTTCTTAGGATATAAATCTCTTGTATTTTTAATATCAAATATAAAGATATTATTTGGATGCCCATAGAAGAAGTCAATAATGAAGTTTAAAGTCTATGTCAAGAAGTTGTGCAATTGAAAGAAGCAAGTAGATCAAATTTATAACTGAATCCAAGAAATCTTACTATTAGAAGTATGAGAGAGGCAGGATAAGTATGCCAAAGGAAGTTTGATGGAATAAGATCAAAGTTTCATTTGATATTAAAGATTTTGGATTATCTTCTTCTAATTTATTTGAAAGTGATTTCTCTTGTTTTATTATAAGTTAAATTAGAAAAGGATAATTTGTAATCTTTAATATTAAATAATTTTTTTTATAAAGAAGTATAATTTACTTGCTTTAAAACAAAAAATAGTGTTAGAAAACTAAAATGTTAATTTAATAGTAGATAGTTGACAACCTTTAAAATACAATAATAGAAGTAGAATAATCCACTTATTTTTAGAATAAAATAAGAATAATAAATTAGCACTCTTGACCAATTGTTAAGGACATATAAGTCAAACAAATAAAAACTCATTACACTCTTGTATCAATTCAAAAGAATAAATATTTACTCAAAATTAATGTAATATTAATATTGGAATAGCTATTTCTAAAGACATAAAGACTAGAGTCTTGAAACATATCACTACATAGTTCATAGTTCTAAAGTATCTTATGAAAGACTTGACATGTTTTTTTTAAATATTTTTTTTTAGAAATATATGGTAATTTCTAAAAAAAATAGCAAATTCAAATAATTGAACAGACTTTTCTTCAAATGCATATTTTAGCTCCATTTCTTTTACATAATGGATTAAGTATTTTCTAATATCTTTACCTTCCAACTTTCCAATTTTATCAACAAATACTTATAAAGCCTTATTTTTAAATCTTCTTTGTAATCTTTATTTAATTTCTGTTGCATAAATAAAGAAAATATTTATAATATACTTACAAAATTAATATCAAAATATATAACTTGCCCTTTAAAAGTACCTTCACTTCTATTTCTATTTACAATTCCACTTAAAGCTCCACCTATAGTTCTATCTTCTATTCTCTTATCTTTTTTTCTCTACAATTAAAACAAACAAAGAAAATTAAAACCCCTTCTATTCCAAACTTTTAAAATCAATTTTACTAAACTTATTGTATAACATAAAAATTAGCGTATGAATGCATCAGGCATTTAACTACAAAAAGATATGATCTTATCTTAAAGTTAGATTTACAACCTAAAAATATAATATATAAGGCACTTAGAAATACTTTGGTAATCTTATATAATCTAAAAAATATTTTTATACTATCTTCAACTTCAAATAAACCTTAAATAAATCTTATATATTTTTTTAAAAAATCTAATTTTTTTATGAAATCGAAAAAAATCACAAAAAAATCTAAAGACATTATAAAGAAATTCTAAAGAAATTATCAAAATATCCTAAATAAATTTTAGTAGAATCCTAATCAAATACTAATTAAATTCTAATATAATTCTAAAAATATCCTGTAAATCCTAAATAAATTCTAAATAAATTCTAAAAAATATTAATTAAATTTTAATTAAATATCATAATAAATTTTAAACCTTATTAAATATTATTTTAATTATTTATCTTAATTAAAAAATTAATAAAATTGAATTATTGAATTAAAAATAAGCAAATTTTTTTTGAAGAAGATCTAATTACAAAAGTTGAAAAAAATGTTCCTATTATGCTTGAATATTTGCTATCATTCTTTTCTTATTTCAAAAAAAAACTTCCAACTTCAATATATTACTATTAAGTTATTAGATTCGATTTGACTATCTAATTAAGCTCAAATTTATAATACAAATTTAACACAAATATGCTCACAAATCCACCAAATTTCATCCACAGATCTACTATAAAATCAACACAATGTACTATAATAAAACTTTTTCTCTTATTCATTACAAAAAAAATCATTTAAAACAACCTTCACTTCACATAGCTCTCATAAATTCAAATTCTTCAAATCAAATTATTATAGAAATTCTATCAAGTCTACATTCAAAATCCATACTTTGATTAACAAAAACAAATTCTTTCATTTGACCTAGGCATATGATTTTGTGCCTTAAGGTTTGATTTTGACCTTGGTTCATAATTGTCTCTCTATACATATTAATCTAAGATTTATCTAGATAATTTCTTCTTAATGCTATTCTTTATTTCTACCTAAAAATGCTCATAATACTATTTTTTTCTAATCTACCTTTTTGTGACTTGTTTATGGTCCTACTAAATAGAAGTCTTTTTTAATTTCAGAAATATAACATAAGAACGTATTGATTTTATTACCTCCTCAACAATAATCTATGATTCTAAAGTAATTTTCTACTATATATTAAAATAAGCTCTTCTATAATAAAATATTATTTACTCTCTTTTATTCAACAACTATGTTACAATACAATATTTAATTTTTTAGAATATATATAAATATATTTATAACAAAGAAGATTGTTTTTAAATTTTAATTTTTTAGTCATCATAAATTTTATTTTTTAACATAAAAAATAAGAATTGTTTTTAGCATACTTGAATGAATTTTTATTTATCTAAAAATAGTATAAATTAAAATTATTAACTTAATGGCTCAAAGATGTAATTGTTTTAATTTAATTTTTTTTATTAATTATCTGCATTATTTATTTTTTTAGAAGATAAGAATTATTAGATAAGGCATAAATAAGCATTGTTTTTTCTTAAGACAATATATAATATTAGATATATATTATAACAAATATATGTTATAACAAGCTTGGCAAAAATATAAGATGTGTATTGAAATGAAATACTTGTGATTCTTGTGATTGGTATAAAATTCAATTAAGTAAGTAGTTTCTTTTAGGTAGTTATACAATTCTTAAATTTATAGTACTAAAATAATTTTTTTTGAAAAATTTGGAATTTATCTTAGATATTAAAAAAATTAAATAAAAGAGAATAAAATAAAGTCTATCATTAGTATTTATTTATTATAAAATTATATTTTATACAAAGTTTGAAGTACTTACTTTTATAATTGTCTTTTAAAATTTTTGAATGGTATAAAATAAGAGCTATAATAAAAGTAATTTTTAAACTTTAAAATATTATTTTTTTATCTTAATTCAATTTTAATTTTTCTTTAAATTAATTATATAAGCATAGCATTGATTGAAAATATTTTTTTATTAAATGTCTTGTAATAGTTTTTAAATATTAAAAACATATAATATCATGTATAATTTATATAATTATCTAAACTATTATAGTTTATATTTGATTAGTACTATTTATAACTTATCATTTAAGATAATACATTTCAAAAATTTCTACTTGAGTTGTGTAAAATATGTTTTTTTTTGTATTTCAACATATAGTCTTATATTTTAAACTTTTTTGTGATACAAATTAACATATTTCTCATATTTATCTTTATTCTTGAAATATTAAAGAAATTAGATAATCTTCAAAAATTTATGAGAATTTAAATTCTTTTCTTTTTTATACAAAATATTAGCATATTTATATAAGGTTTTGAATGTTTATTAAAATTATTTGTAAAAATATTATTTGTATATTTCTTCAAATAAAAAAGATGTTAAAATAAAAATTTAAAGAATGTGAATAAATAATTAATTTTTAAAAATAAATAATAAATAATAAATATATATATTTAAAAAGAAATTATAATGGCTATTGCTAAAAGACAAAAAAAAACTAGAGACTTTTGAAATTAGACACAATTAAAAACAAAGCCATGTCTATGAAGCTTTTAAAATACTTTTTTAGAAGATATTATAAAATATATTTATTTTTATTTGATTCTACTCACTCATATTATTTAGATAATTATTCGAGTAAATATGGGTGCCCAAGATATTACCTCTTTTCTAAGAACAAGTTTCACAAGGAATAATGCTTACATATTGAAAAAGCCCAAGATACAACAAATTGTATTTGCTATATAGTGTGAACTTTATTTCCTTTGAAGGTAGTTGATAGGTCCTTTCATCTATCAATAATGTCTTATAGCAAGGTAAAAAGACCACCTTGATATTTGATCATTGGTGAATTCTTCATAACTTCTTTTAAATAAAATATTTAAAATACTATCAAGAATGATTTCTATCTCTAACAATATTACCAAACATTAAAAATATTTCTTAAATTTGTAATACAAAATATGTTAAATCTTGTTATCTATTCAAAGAATGACATGTTGCTCTTGAGGGTCTTCATATCTATTATGTTGTCTTCATGGTTGTGACAATTGCAATGTTTTGTCGAATAATTTAACAAATGATAGCTCTAAAATTAAATTTATTAATTATTAATTTTTTTATCTCTTTAGCACTAAAAATATATAAATAATATAATTAAAAATAAAATATAAAATATAATCTTTATTGAACCTTATTTTCTTTACAATAAATAATTATTTGAATTTTTATCTTAGTTTTGATGGATGTAGTTGACAAAAAGTTTTAATCATCTTTGTTGTATTTGTAAGATTTTTAGTTGGCTTTCATAAGCATTTATTAATATCATATTTGCATCAATAAACAAAATATTCCAACCTAAGTCAATACTACTTTAAGTCTAAAATATCTTAGATTTCAAATACTTGATTATTATATACTTCTACATGACAAAGTGACATTTGTCATCTTCCCAAGAAATTTATCATCTTACATGATTCAAGAAGATGCATGTGGAACACATAACAGATCTTCATAAATTCCGGTAGGTCTAATGAATAAATAACTAAATTAATTTTTTTATAAATATAAATTTATAATAAAATAAATATACCTTATTATCAATGTAAAATTAAGATTGTTCTTTGCAATAGGCATTTGCATTGATTATTTTTTGTTCTTGAGTTTCTTTTAATTATCCTTCAATATTATATGTAACTTTGATAAACCATTATCTAAATCTTTTGCTACAAGATCATCAACTTTTGAAAAGTCAAAAATATTAAATTATGGATGATATTTATAATTAATAATAATAATAAAATAAATAAAAGAATCTAAGATATTATTAAAAAAAAAAAAAAAATCAATAGCAAAAGAATTATCTCAACATCTTGATGATAGTTGATGGTACATTACAAATATTACTCTAAAATTTTATTTACTTTTTTTGTTTGTTAATAAATTTAAGGATGAAAAGCCAAAAATTATTTTTTATCTATCTTTAATATCTTTAAAAATATTCTTTAAAACCTTGATACAAATAAAGTTCTTCTATTAAATATAATATCTTTTGGTAATTTATGATAACAACAAATATAGTCAAAGAATAGTTTAATGGTTTTTTTTACTTATAATAGATTTTATACATGATATATAATATACCATCTAAGAGAAACAATCTACTATCAAAAATATAGAATCATAAAAACTTAAAATTAAAAGATCCATGACAAAATCTATAAAAGTAAAAGACCATGGTTGTTCTAATATAAGTAGTAGTCATAGAAGTTTGTTAGATTGATGAGGAGTTTTTGATCATGAAAAAATGTCACATAATTGTAAAAAACTTTAGACTATCTTTTATATTTGAAACCACCAAAAATATTTTGAGATTAATTCTAAGATATTATTTCATCTAAAATATCCTATAATGGAAAAGTTGTGACAAAGTAGAAGATCTTGTAATCATTCTTCTTCTTTTGGAATATATAAGTGTCCCTAAAAATAGAATAGATTATTCTTAAATTCAAACTTAGAAGCATCATGAGATTTGAAAGAATTATTTTTAATGTAACAAATAAAAAAATTAAATAATATACTAAATTGAACTTCCTTGAAAAATTTTAAATTAATATTTATTATTGATTTTATTGCTTAAAGATGAAATTGATCTAGCTTCAAGAAAAAAAATTATTGTTAATCAAAAGTTTTATTTATTTATTTTAACATAAGTTTAAAATTTCTAGAATGGAGGTCTAACAAACCTCATTATTTTTTTAGCCACTATGTGATTTTGAATTCATATTTTGATAAAGACATGCTCCAAAAATTTAGGCAATAATTTAAAATACATGCTAATATAAAATACTCAAGGTTCTTATAATATGTATAAATAATTTTTAGACTTAAAGCCCCTTCTAGATAATAGTGTCATTCTTAAAATGAAACTACAAATAAAAAAAAAATCTTTATTGTAGATCTTATAGTTGATCTTTCTTATTGAAATTTTTCTTAAATAAAAAGCAACAAAGTGAGGTTTATCAATTTTTTTTATTTATAATTATACCACACTTGAGATAAGATTTGATGTAATTTTTTTCTTAAAAAATGTATTTAAAAAGTTGATACAAAACAAGATTGATGCATTAATAATAAAAAAAAAAAACTTCAAAGCTTCAATTGATTGTTGAAATTCTTTATTCCATTCAATTTTTTTTTATAAGTCAAATATATAAATCAAGCTACCCCTCAAAATATATTTGATAAAAATCTAATAATAATTTACAAATTTTAAAAATATTGGATATCTTTATTATTCTTAAAATCTTCTAATCTATGATAGTTTAAATTTTCTTAGAATCTATTATAAAACCATTATTTAAAATAATATATCTTAAGAAATCAACTTAAATAATATAAAATATATACTTTTTAGCTTTGCATACAATCTTGCATCTTTTAATTTTTTTAGTACATAATAAATTTGAAATTTATAATTTTTTATATTTTTAAAATATATTAAAATATCATCTAAAAAATCTCAAAAGACATCATTTATTAGATGTTGAAAAGTAATTGGTATATTTGTAAGTCCAAAAATCATGACATTATATTCAAAATATCTATACTTGCTTCAAATTGTAGTCTTTTATTCATCTCTTTCTTTAATGCATAGAAGATTGTATATTCTTCATAGATATTATTTTGTATAGAACTAGGCATTATTTAATTGATCAAGAAGTCTAGATATTAAAAATAGAAGGTACCAATTTTTGATGATATCTTGTTGAGCCATTGATGATCTACACCCTTTTGTAATGATCCATCTTTTTTCTTCACAAACAAGATAGGAGCTATTACTAAAGATTTTGAATGGCGTATGAAATTTTTGGCTAGGTTTTTATCATGGTATTCATCAAATACAATCAATTTGTTCTATGATAAGCTATAGATTTGTCCAAATAGTAGTTGAGCTCATTCTTGAAGGTCAATTGAGTAATTTTAAAGACAATGATTTAGAAGATTATTAGTATTATTTTTTTATAAATATCTTAATAATTAGAGTTGGATAGCTTTGAGATTGAAGTTCAATCAATAGTTGTATTTGATTGATGAATCTCCAAAAATTTAATTTTGTGTCATCAAACTTTTCAAATAAGGTAACTCTTAGTTCTTTAATACTTAAATAATGTTCCATCATAAGAGAAGTAACATGATTTGGTATAGATAATGAAGCAGCTCTAATTATCTCTCTATCTTCACTTCTTATCAATATTGTTATTTCTTGTGGTATTAAATTAAGTTTATGCATTGCAAGTATTAATTCTATCATTTGCTTTCATATTTGTATTATTGCACTTTATATTTCAATAAGCTTTGCCATTATAAAATAATAGAAAAGAAGATATTTAATATTACTTAAGAAAAATAGAAGAAAAGACTTGAGAACAAAAAAAATTATAAAAACAATATTATCTTAAAAGTGCATAATCTACAACTTCTAATATGCTTATATCTTATAAAGAAAAAGAAGAAATATATTCTCAATCAAGAAAATGCAATGCTTTGATGTTCTTAGCATATTCCTATTAATTTATCAATGATAAGAACTTAAAAAATATAAATATATAAGTGACTTATTTTTAAAGAAAGATGAAAAATAATATATATATATATATATATATTAAAAAGATACTAAAATAGCTATTGACAAAAGAAGAAAAAATAGAAATTCTTGAATCAAGACTAAAAGTAAGAAAAGAATTGACAAAAATGAAAAAGTATTCATTCTTGCTTCTATATATACCATCTAATTAAGAGCTATATAGTGAGGTTCTACAAGACCTTCAACACATGTCTAACTTGTAAGATAAGCTTCCTATGTATGTACCACATGTCCAACTTATATCACAAGTGGCCAATATGTACATTACATGGCCAATATGTTGGCCAAGTTTTCAACCTACTAGTCATCTATAGACATGTATAAAAGCAAAGTCACATATATGAAGCTTCTAAAAATCTTTTTTATAAGATATAATAAAATTTATCTAATTTTATTTGATTCTACTTATTTATATTATTTAGGTATTTATTAAAATAAGTATAAATATTCATAATACAAAATAATTTTATAATAAATTAAAAATAAATAAAATAATGATTTAACTTTTTCTTTAAATCACAATTAAGTAAAGTTTTTATTTTAGAAATATATATACATATTAGAAATATTATGTAAATAAAAAATGACTATTTATTTTTTATAGCTAGTATAAATCTTTTAATTCTAACAAATAAGAATTGTAATGATTTATTAATATTGAGATAAATTTAAAATTAACCTTTTGTAATTTTTAATTAATATTTCAATTATATAATTCAAACTAGGGAAGGCCAAGTACCATTGGAATTAAAAGATATTTAATGATGTTGAAAATAATTCCAAATATTTAATCTCTTAACAACATTTTTAACAACTTAGTATTTTTTTTATAGCATCTTTAGATAATCTAGACTAGCATTGGTATAAATTTCACACTTGTGATTGATATAAACTTGATACTTATGATTGGTATAAATTTTAATTTTAGTATAATATATCAATAATCTAGACTAGCATTGGTTGGATCTTCCTTAAAAGTATTAATTTTTATTGTAATGCCAAAAAAATCATCTATAAAATATATTAAGGCTCTAATGTGTAAGAGCACTTAAATTAGAATTCTCATTTTTGAGTTTTAATAATTTAAAAAAAATTAAAAAATAATGTAGGATATGATAGTAGCTTGAAACTTATATTTAATGGTTGTTGTTTAGAATTGTCGAATTAGAAGATCCCTAATATAATTGTTTGCTTTCTTTTTTCTTTTTTCTTTTTTACTTTCTAATTTTTAAATTTATAATTTGTATTGCAAATCTATTCAATTAGATGTGATAGTCTTATATTTTATGACATAATTTTTTATAATATAAAAACATATTTTCACAACAAAAAATATTAATTTTTTAATATTAATTTTTTAAATTGGATTTTATTATTAATTTTTATATTTTCTTTTTTTAATGAATATGTTTCTAAGAATCTAAAAACTATTGCCATTACTTGATTTTTCTTTCTTTGAACAAATCTTTTTTTAAAGTCCTTCAAAGAATTGATTGTTGTCTATGATTTCTTAAGTAATATATTGTTCCAATGAATCTACTTTTTGCATTGCCAATACCAGATTTTTAACATTTTCTTTTAAATCATACCAAAATTGATTGATGAAAAATTTACTATTCAAATCTATATCATAAGCAAGTTGTTAGAATTTTGTAATATAGATATCAGTTAAATATGACCCTTATTGTAAAGATTGGAGTTTCTTTTTTGCTATTCTTTTTCAATAATTCTTTTTAGATATAATCATAAATTATTCTAAAAATGATTTCAAATAATTTAAAACTTTTAAAAGTTTCTTTCTATCAAATATATAAATTATAAAAATAAAGATAAAAATAAAAATCTTATATAAAAGTGTGACTATAAATCATATTTGAATGATACCATCACAATAATAAGAAGGATGTAATTATAAAAAGAACTTGGTTTATTGTAGAAATCCTCAAAATTTTAATTTTGCTCTATGAAATATTTCTAGTATATTAGACTTGAGCTCCTTTTTATTTATGGTGGTAAGACCTTTATAATCCACATGTAGAGTAAATCTTCTTATACTTATTTCTCTCAATTCTACAACTTCTTGATATAAATAATATAACTTCATTATTGATTTCTTCCATATGTGTAGAAATATTATTTTTATATGATATTTTAGCTTGATATAGATTAAAGAGCTTGTAAATATCTATAATAGTTGCAAATCTATTGTCACTTCCTCTAAGTGATTCATTTGTGGTTTTTCTTATTTCTTTCTAAATTAATATAAGCTTAAAATAGATAACATAAATAAGCATATGATTCAAATTTAAAGAAGATATTTTGTAATTTTTAACACCAAATAATTTTTTTGTATAGAATAATAATCTATTTTTTTTAGTAAAATAATAAATTTTATAAAAAATAAATAAATAAATGTAGTTAATTTGTAACCTTTAAACTACAACAATATTTTCTAAGAAGCAAAGTAATATACTCAATGCTTAAATAAAACATCTATAATAAATTGTAACAAATTGTCAAAGATATGAATCAAGACAAATATTTAACATACTCTTGTATTATTATAGAGTAAAGAGAGATAAATAAGAAAAAAAATTAGATAGAAAGAATTTTGAATGACTATTATCAAATATAAAGAATCTATTTTTTTAATTATATCATAATAAAATAAAATAAAATAAAATAAAAAAAGTTGACAAGACTAAAGATGGTATCAATCTTGCCTCCATAAATATATTAGCTACTAAGAAGGCCTTATAAAAGCTTCTAAGAATTTGCAAGGTATGTAGCCAAAGCATCAAGGTATAGGTTGCTTCTAATGCAACTTTCTAAAAGTATATAACTTGTAGAACAAGTTTCAATGGCCACATGAGATATCTAAAAAAGTCTAAATATTTGATCCAAATTAAGAAAAAATTCTTAAAATTTTCTAAAGAAAATATTATCTAATTAACATATTCTACCTACTTCTACTTACTTCTTTTTACTTTAATTTATTTGAATAATATATAAAAATATTACAAAAAATTAAAGATAAAATAAAACTTTAATTATACATATTTTTATTAATTATATTAATGATGTCTATTTTATTTAATAAATAATTAAAGATATTTACATCACTTATATAAATTATATTGATAAATGATATGAATTTAAAATTTATATAATTATAATTTAAATAAATTTCTTTCAAAAACCTAATGGTCTTTTTTTAATAAGGATTATTTTGAAAGATCTCACTTGCTATTAATGAAGCATTTGCTCGTTATATATAAAAGTATTATAAATTAATTAAAAATTTAGATCTTAATTTAAAAAAAAAAACTAGCACCAAGTCTTTTGAACTTATATGATTAATTATTTCAACTGAATAAATTATATGATTTTTTTATATACAAGTATTGTATTTGGAACTGAATCAGGTTAAATATTATTTTAATTTATAGTTTATTATGTATGATCAGTATATTGTATCAGAGTTCAAAGTTTTAATTGTGTAAAAAAATTAATTAAATTAAATTAATAATTTAATTCTTTTAAAAAAAGGCTGTTGATTAAAAATATTATAGTAAAATTTCCCAATTGAAAGGTGGATTAATAAATATAATACACGTTGAATATATTTTTTAGTTTATACAAATTTTCAATTTAATTTATTAGTGTTCCATGCAATTTGACATGTAATTTGAAAATACTTTAAATATTATTATAATTATTATTACTACTACTGTTTGTCTTTAAAATATTCTAATTGTTACAAGAAGCTAAACAAAGTTTGTCGCTCTGCAAAGGTTCACTATCTGTGCTTGAGATGGCACGTGTCGATTCACGTCAAAGGTCTCATTTCTTCAACTGTTACCAAGTACTCTTCATGTCATCTTGTTACTGTGGGCCGTGGGTCTCTAGACAAGGGACTTTCAAGTGCAGCCAAAGGAGGGTTTGACACTTTCTCCTTCAGAGAGAAGAATTTTTCTTGCACTCTGGGGAGTGCAGGAACCTTCTCACTGCGCAGCTTTACTGTCAAATTATTCGTATCAGAATGGGTCATTTCACGACTGTAATACACAAAATTTACTCACTCAAAACCGCCTTTTCATGTAGAAATGTATATCAGAAACAGCGGTGTTAGGAAGACATTGAGCTTCATCACAGAAACACGAGTTCAATGACAGATATAATAATCACCAAGGCTTCAGAGATTCATGTTAACTTGTCAGAGAAGGAAGTCTGGTTCCATTTCAGCGACAATTCAAAGACGGAGACAAAGAAGTGGAATAAGAAGAAGATGATGATGAAGATGTGACATTAAGAATCAGAGCCCACAAACCGGCAGAGGGAAATGGGGGCTAAAAACCAAATAAAATAAATTAAAAATCAACCAGTGCAGAGACGCAAATGGAACAAGCCTGAAAGTCCCCCCGCTAAGAGATCAAGGACAATGAATGAAGGCAGTGGGTGCATGTCAGAGCAGCTGATTCTTGTCATGCTTCCACCTCCCCCTCGCATTCAATGCCACCGGACGCAATTCCTCAATACGACTCATACTTAAGCCCTCCTGCAGCCTCCCTTGCACCTCATCGCCATCATCTCTCCCACTTCTTTCACTAAACCTGCAGTCATTAGACCCATACAGTTGCACACAGCCAGGACTTGTCACTGGCATTTGGAGTAAGTTAGGCACTAGCTAGTCGAGGTACTAACTGGAGAGTCCTGCCTGCGACATCTACTGCAACTGATACCGGACAATCCTGCTCGTTGCAATTGCCTCCCAGTCCCCACCCCACCCTCTCTACCAGGAGTTTGCTGTCGCTTTGTTGAGCACTAGTATCAGATACCAACACTCTCCAATTCGTGTTTCTGTCGTCAGATCGTAGCTGCGTTGTCGATCCGGTGAGGTTATTGAAGAAAGAGAGCTGTGTAGGTTGTATTGTTGGATATCAGGTAAGAGGCATGGCAAAGGTAGTGCTGTCTGTGTTGCTCTTTGTGGTGGTGCTGGCTATGGCTTCGGCAGCTTATGCCGACAACCAGCCCGCCGGTAGAGAGTACCAAGTGAAGTGGGACTTCCCCACGGGGGATAAGTACTACAGTGCCGTGCAGGGGAAGACGTACTACGTCGGTGACTCTCTGAGTAAGTCTCACATTTTTGAGTTGGTGTTTTTTCCTCCTTCTCCCCCTTGATTTCGGATACTGATCAACAGTAAAACTTTACGCTTTGGCAATGTGTAGCATGAGCTTTTTTTTCGGTGTTTCTGTTTGTTGAAACTTACTGGGTTGGTGGATGATGAATGGGGGTGGTGACTTGCAGAGTTTACGTATATGCAGGAGATGCACAATGTGGTGAAGGTGGGGAGCTTCGAGGACTTCAACCAGTGCACCATGACCAAGCCCCTTAGTCCTGAGTTCGCTGACGGTGCCACTTCCATGCCGCTTGACAAGCCTGGGGTCCACTATTTCATCTGCTCTATTCCTGGTCACTGCTCCGACGGCATGAAGATCAAGGTCCTCGCCATTAACCGTCCCCGCAAGCTTATGTAACCGGGGACATTGTTGAAATGGGTCGTTCCATTACCACAGCGATGAGTGGCTGGAAGGGCCACAAGTCATGATATGCTGTTAAAGCGTGGTCGAGTATAAATACGAATGGAAGACAAGCCTCTGGCCTTGTAGTTAGAAGGTTGGTTTGTACCGTTTACTGCAATGAACGCAGTTACAGAGTACTATTAGAAGTAAGAAAATACATGTTGATAGTCTTGGAATGGGAATTAGTATGATGCGCTGTGTTCCTAGTAGAAATGGCAAGTTAATGGCCGTGTCTTGGGGAGGAATTAGTCGTCGTCATCCAGGATCCATAACGTGAATTAACTGTACCGCGGTGAGAGGATCTTCGTGATGAAGTAATTACATCCTTTAATTCCTTCTCCATTTTTATCTACTTTCGCCACCGTTGTTCTTGAATTTTGAATGCTATATGTGCTACAGTTCCTGTTAAGCAGGCTGATTTGGTTTGGGACACTTGGACCAGTATGAATAGTGTGAGGAATATCGTCTGCGCAGTGTCGCTGTAGTTCTTCAGTGTCATGATGGTATGCCAATAATATCTCATCTGCCCAGATATTGATTGCATTTACATTGCAACACCGTTACCCAGCAATGAATTTTCTGTTCAATCAACCTTACTGCCTCGCAATTATCTCGTTTGCTCTGCTCACATATTTGATTTAAGTAATTCCTAAAATGAGTATTTGACTCGGCTTCCTACCATCAAATCTGCCAGTCAATTTTTACCATTGTGCGAAGCTGTATCACAGATTTGTGGTAGCAACTTCTCACCTCACTTACTCCAAACGCAACGTTCACGTCATACACTGAGATAGCCACCTGAAAAGGGTATAATATAATACTGAAATTGTCTTCTAATTCTTCTTCATTATCCGCAAGCCCACTAGTATACATGGGAAATTAGATTTTATGCTGCATGACTGTAGCATGAAAATAACAGACTTCTTTTCAGAGATTCAATCAAACCTTCGAACGGCAACCTCTAACACTCACTTCATGCCTCAAGACATAAACAACCTGGCGATACGTTGATTTTCAAGGCCTGTAATAACATCCCAAGCCTGTTAATCCGCTTATATCAAAAAACTCCAATAAAGAGAGATGACTGTTGGGTTCGATTGGCATGAGATGAGCGAACTTTAGCTATGGTCGATCAAATTATCACATAGAAACAGAACAGAGAGTAAAAACGTAATAGTTGGCACTGAGCATTACAAAAGTCGAAACAGACCAGGAATGAATGCCGGAAAGGCTCACTTATGCCTCAATGCTGTTTGAATTATACAAGAACCAGACACATGAGCCACTTGTTAGCTCTTGTTTACAGAGGAGAGGCTCAGAAACCACATCCGGAGGAAGACTGCCTCCAGACTCCTATTCGCACTCCCAAGTTCCAAAACGTGTCTTAATTTTCCCAGAGTATGGGATGGCAATTACACAACAAGCTGATTGTGAACCAGAACTAAACTGCACTACAAAACACGAGAAAGAGATGCAATGGTTGGTGTTAAGGGACATCCTACGATACATTCTACAGAATACCCTTTGACACGGGCTTCTTCTTTAAAAAATCATTGGATTCTGGGGACAAGTACTCCCACCATAAGCCTGCACATTCTTGACCTTTCGCTGGATCACCACAAATTGAAATAATCTCGTCATTTTCTCCGCGGTGGCGCTTGCCCTTCCAAGGCTTATATTTTCCGTTGAAGTGGAGAATATTGGCTTCATCAGCAAACGGGGACATAAAAGGAATTCTCTCAAATGTATAATTCCACCCCTTCTTGTAGTATATTCTCTCCATGTCACTCAGATTGGGTCGACCGAGACCTCGTACGTTCCATGTCTCATCCAGCACTTTGTGCTTTCCGTAAAGTGCAAGTAAGAAGGGTGGTTGTGACATTCCTGCCCTGCAAAGATGATGATATCAAAGCACCATGAGACGTCGCAAAAAATGAAAATTGGACTCGAAAATGGGAGGTTAAGAGCCATAAAAAAAAAAATGGTACGAGAGCGTACTTGTACAATGCCTTCTTGTCAGCCTTTCGAAACTCATCCATCCACCAAACAATAGCCTTGGTGATGTTCTGATCAATCCATTCTTTAGTATCAATGACAAGAACTCCACGGTTAAACACACAAGCTGATTTGTTGAAGGGTTCGTCTGGTAACCAACTTGGTCGATCTGGTCCCTGTCGCTTCTGAATCTCATCCAACTGAGCAAAATCGAAGTAAACCTGGAACCTCTGTGAACAGTCTTCAATAGCCGCCACTGAATGACCTTCAAGATCTACATCATTCAGCACTTCCAAATTTCCCTGTAAAACAATCAAAGGCGTACTGCTGATGAGCTGAATGAATCTCTGACCAATGGCAAGACAAAAACTGCATATCACAGTTGCTCTGAGAAGTTTGAAAATTCTGCACAGGTGGAAACAGTGCATCACAAAATAATAGAGAAAATCTCGGTAAAAGAAATATATATGAAATTCAAATGAGACAATTGAGAGAAACTACTATCCCACTTCAACAATTGACACCAAACCAAAGGAAAGCCAGAATAAAAAAGATCAAACTCAAATTACTGAAATAGCGTCCTCAAGAAATAATCACCTTCACTACAATATCAGAGTCCAGGTAGATGATGCGCCTTATTTCGCTATACGTTTTAGGCAGGTAGAATGGCAGAAAATTGTAGGGACTCACGAGCTCCTTGCGAGCCCCGGTATCATTCCGGAACGTTATATGCTCTTCCACCTCGCGGATGTCGATATATTTTCTGTTCAGGACAAAAAGGAAGAACTCACAAGTTAAATCAGAAACGTATAGCAAAGAGGATTATAAAAATGACACGAAAAGTAAAGTGATTGAAATTGTACAGCATAGGCTGCAGAATTGAAGTAAACTACAGATACACGAAGCAGCATTTATGTATTCTCTTGTTAAACGTAATATCCCAGCACTACAATCCCATTCGATTAACAGAAAAATGAAAACAATCCAACACCATAATTGATCGGGAAAAAACAAATTATGAGAAAAACTTACTCAGCCATCTCAATTCTAGCCTTCGGAAGTAGGTGTTTTAGCCTTTTCGCCGCGTTCCTCTGATTATGCGGCATGACTAAATGGTAAAAAAGCCGTTCTGGATGTCTGCAGCCATAGAGATCATGATTAGAAAGGTAAACATTAAAATCAGTGCAAAGTTTCAAGACGTGTTAAGGATCGATTGGATGATACACGCCTCGTTATGTAACGTGGACTAACAATCTATCCAGCAATTTTACGGAAGATATTGCTGACACCTCAAAGGAGAGATAGTTAACAACCAAAGCATAATTGCATCGTAATGACAGGAGGAAAGTGGACTACTTCAAGGAGAACGTGCTTGACGTTAGTCTATGAAAGTCATTTACGATCACTCGGTTTCTTTCACAGTGTTCAAGTCCAGATTTGGGCATGTAGAGATATAATAAAATAAGAAACAAAAAATAAATCACCGCTACGCTATTTTTTTTCAAAGCATAACATAATGGGGGTGAAAAGACAATCAGACTAAAGACGTGACTGAGTAAAACATGATTCTCAACAATAAGACGACAGAACAATCTGTAGAACAGAGCGAATAAAAGAGGAACCAAGGAGGGGCTACTTTTTAATCAGTACTGACCTTGCGGATTAACTTAGGATGTGTCAAAAAAGGGCAAAGAATCAACACTCTTTTAGACTTTGATACACGAAGGGGACTGTAGGTGCAACAAGGAGCAAAAGAAAATCATTAAAATCATGGAATATCAATGGGTTAATACTAAAAGAACCAGTTCCAGGAATGGAATGATCTAATAATTCACGAAGACAAGAAGGTTCCATGTAAAACGAAGGACTTACGGGCAATTTGCCATGCTGGAGTTGATCAATACTGCGAGAGGTCGAAGATCAGCTTCATCGGTGCAGACGAAAACATGTATATCTTCCAATGTCGAAGCCTCGACGGTCTCGTCCCCCTTGTTTGAAGAGTCGATGTTCTCATCCTCGGACTCTGTGCTTCGAATCGGATCTAGAACAGTCTGAAATCCCTCTTCAAACGCTTTACGATTGTCCTGGAGCTGATTGTGTTTCCATGAGTGGAAAGAAGCCATCACATTGGGAAAAGCCCACTGCTACAAGAACGAGAAGATGTTCGGAAGTCAATAGGATGTGAACTCAGGACGAGATAATTTGAGCTACAAATAGAATCCAACACTTTCACATAATCTTCATGAATCGTAAAATTTCTGAACAGAAGAATCTTCTCAAAACAGGAACAGAAACTAGATAATAAAAACCGCTAATAAGACATACTAATTAAATCAAGTTAAGTGGTGGATAGAGGCAAATATGACACTTATCATGATAAGCAATGTCTTTTAGAAAAAGGAAACTTCCAAAAAGGAGATAGAATTACAACCAAACGAATTGCTGAGAGCAAGTCACAACACTGATGAATCTTGTAAGATTTGACTACTTGCAGCATTGACACCAAAGACTGCGTCAAATACGGCGAGTGACTCTCAAATCGTTGACCTGTGGACAAAGGAATAGCTATTACCTAACCAGCGAGGATTTTCCGTTTCAAAAGATACAACATACGGCCTGATAGTGAGAACGTAACCTTGAAACTAAACCATGACTTGTCAGCTCAAACATCCACATGAGCCACTCATTATAATTGAGCTTCAATGACGATGTCTCGTCAGGGCCTTGACCTCGTCCACCGCCTTCACTCAACTACCTCAAGAAGATCTACTTGGCACAAACCACCGCCAACAGACTACGTTCACCTTCCGAATCCGCAATTACGTCATTTCCAAAGTAACCTAGGATCACAATGACAAGGATTCTAACCTAAAACGATGCCCTGTGCACCTCATTGTCGAACATCAACGCACGTAAGAATCTAACGTAAACACCTCCCAGATTCTGGCTACCAGTAGATACAGCAACCTAAACTTAAAAAGTCAAGCGTGCCTGCGCATGGGCACCCAATTCAGTCTTGCACATCCATGTCACAAACAATTTCTCTACTTTCAAGAACGGGTTGGGTGATAATCTTCACTGCAAGTGAGCTAAATATGCTTCAGAGCTGCAGCAGATTGCACGAACATTTCTTAACCTAGTACCCCACCGACTTTGAATGGTAGCAGCAGAAAGCGAGTACAGAAGGAAATCACAGGGAAAGCATTGCCAGCAGCTCTAACTCCGAATTTCTCGCACACTAACTTTCATTCACAGAAGCTAGTTACTTATGAAACATAATATGCAAAACAGCGACTGCCCCAAAGAAGTGAACGAAAATGTCGTATGACCTACAATTCAACTATTACGCTCCCAAATGCGTTTCGAAGATTCACTGTCACTTGGTAAATATATTTACACTCGATGCATTTTAAATTAATTTTGCCCTAACGTGCTTCGACTTCGTATCGCGCACAAGTTCAGGCATATGAAATTGGATATGAGTCTGCCCCAAGGATAACATGTGAGCAGGTAGGAATAGAGCTAGGGTTGACAATTGAGTATCTACCTTGTCCTGGGGATCCCAGCTTTTAAAAGGGTCCGCCCAGTTGGTGTATTTGGTAGGAGGCAGGAGCCGCATGCCCATGACGCCCATAACCAAAACACATGCGAACAAAGAGAGAAGCGGCCATGCCCGGGGAGAAACAGGAGCTCTTTCACGACCTGCACTCACAGAGTTCGTGGAGTCTCTTTGGAACCTAGGCAGCGGCCGTCTGATGGTCTCCGTTTCCTTCATTTCCCCCCTCTCAGTCTTATCCTCATGCAATTGCTTCTTGGCTTCGGATCGCAGACTCATGAGGCTCCGCTCAACGAGGCACAGTTGTGCACAAGGCGGAGGCAGCCTCAATTAGTTGATGCGACAGTGGCATTACAGCCCTCTCGAGCTCCAGATCTGGTCTCCCTCCATGGGTTGCTAGATCTCTGGCCTGTTATTAAACTCCATCCCGAGTTAGAAATGAAGGATTCCTGACGTCTGTGTGCTGATAACCCTCTCCTCCACCGTTCGCCAGAGGGATCTCAACGACAATAATCAACCAGGAATGGTCTTGTGCAGACCCAGTACTAGTCTCTCATTCTGTGATCCCCCGAACTGTCTTATACTCCCTTCTCCCACAATGTACCCCCAAAAACCAGATCCCATAAAACTAACTGCTGCCAAGAATCTACACCCCCCACTCCCAAGCTGAACCCCCCTCTCGCTCGCCTCTAAAACACCATCGTTTCAAGCGAGATCTGCACACCTCAATCCAAATCACACCTCACTCCAACTGAGCTTGCCATACCTCAAAAACTCCCACAGATCTCCCCCCCTTAGTCCTACTCTTGCAGTTCATCTCACTTTCCAAAAAATCTACACTACACCCATAAACCTACATCCCCACTTGTAACCCACGTAGAAGAAACCCACCAAACATTCCACAAAACGTCAAAAAACACAGAGGGTAAAATATAACAACAGCGACCAGAAACCAACCTGGAATCGTATACTCTTCTTCTTCCTCCTCCTCCTCCTTCTCTTCCTATTCCTCCTCTTGAAACACGCACAGAAATAGAACAGACCACAGGGAAACCAGAACTCGAGCGCAAAATGGCCCAGATCCTAGAGCACAGAAGCAATGCGAGAGATGGATAAAGTGCAAGCGAGAACGAGAACCGCATCTAACAGCACCTGAAGCCTCCACAAACACCTGAGGGATCCTCCACACACACGCAGCCGTTTACAACAGTAAAACAACCGCAAGTCGCAGACAATGCTCGGAAAAAGCTCACAATCAACTATGGGAACAGTATGCCAGCGCAAGACGGCCCCTCCCTCCCCCCCTTCCCTCAGGCAGCGAGACGATCCCCCCCCCCCTCCACAGGCATGGGGCACAGGACGAAGTCCGCCGGGCGCCCTATAACCGCGCCTCCGCTTGAATCGATCCGACGACCTTGACGAACAGCTCGGTCATTCGTCACCTCCATCCGTTCTTTCGACGGAAAACCTTTGGTCGGTGTAAGTGACTCGTGAGGTTTCGTTCGTCCAGTGGGGGTCTGGATCCCGACCCCTCCTAAATCCGAGGTGGCACTTGCGGCGAAGGGGAGCCCGCGCGCGGCCGTCGACGGAAATCATTGAGCTGTAGCGGTCTCGTGACCAGCAATCATTCTGAAGCGTGTTGGCTTTTGTTTGAGCTCAAGGGCTGCTGCGTTGCAAAGGCTTGGCTCAAAGCCGCTTGCGCGCGGTCCAATTCGCTTTCCTCCTGCTCGAGCGAGTGAGCGAGCGAGCTCGCATCTGATTCCTTGGTGCTCCATGCCGCTGCGCATCATCTCGTATTGGCGTCTTGTGAGATCGACTCGTGTGAGTTTGTGTGTGCGCGCCTTCTTTTGTGGCTCTTTCGAGGCAGTTTGTGAGCAGCGACATAAAATTGATGCGCCTTCCTCAGATCCTGTGTGTGTGGCACCTTTCGGCTAGTAGCTAGCTACACTGAATGATTTTCAAGGATAGTGACCACTCCCTGTCACCGTCAGTTAGAATGTGGGCGTCGCTGCACGCCTTTTTCAATACATGCTCACGCATCGCATGCACCTCCTTAGCTCCGCATTCAATGAGGCTGTGATTGACAAGCCTTGGGGGAGCTAGCCTAGCTGTTTGATGGCACTTAGAATTGCTACCGAGCGGGAGTTGATCGTATTTGGAATTTGCGTCGTGCTCGAGGCTCTTTTGTATGAAGCACCAGCTGCTCATATGTGTTTTGCTTTTGTGTATTTGTTTTCTTTTTCGATGTCCTCGACTCCAGAAGGCCGCTCACTAGTAACTTTTTTTCACTTCAACGTCTCCTTTAATCGCCTTCATCGCCAGAGACCTGTCTTAAGAGCGTGAAAGACTTGGACATTGAATGCGGTGACTTGTGTTTACTGACTTTATCACAAAACTATTGTTGAACAGTGCCTAGTTGACAATGTTAATCAAAGGTCTACCTTACATTAAAATTATATAAATATATAAGTGTAAGGCTTCTTGGATCACTTTTGCTTGGTGTTGGAAGTAGTGCAAACAGTCATCGAAATCCAATAATAAGATTTCATCATGTGTATACAGCTATATATATATATATATATTGGTTGGTAGAGATAGCCTTCGTACATCACTATCCAAAACTTTGTGAGAAACTAAATTCAAAATCACGTGCTATTTTAGTGATCGGAAAAAATATCAGTCAAGAAATGAGCAAGAGAATGTCAATTGGTTAGATTCACATTTAGTAAGTCCAATGGTGACGTGAAGGTCTTCGCAAGCCCATCCACTGTGCAACTTCAAACATTTGGGGTCATCAATTTTGGCTGTGACCATGAAATCATTCTGTTTGGATTTGCAATTAAAAGTCAATATCTCTCTTATAAGATGTCTATTTTTATTTTTATTTTTTTTTGTGTTTCAAATTATATGTTTCAATATTATTTTTTAGAATTAAAAATATTGTATAAAATATGGTGACACACATATGTTTTGTTAGTCTTTACACACAAACTATTATGGACTTCGACTTTCGGATTTTGTTGGGTTTTATTTTTTTTGAAATATAATTGGTAAGAGATTCTATTTACATCTGAGGTCTTGTGATGACTATATTTTACTTCGAGACCCAAGTACACTGAGTTGTTTCACCACTTCACCATTTCTGATAATCCTGGGGTTCTATTTGGCTTAACATGATAAATGCCAAGTAATAAACTACTTTTCATGTGGTTTTTTTTCACATAATCTGACAAATATTTTTTATTTAACACTAACATGTATATATATACATATTCATATTTTTTTGGAATTATTTAAATATACTTTCAAAGTCTTAATTTTTAAAAATGAATAGATATTACTTCATCTTTTGTAATTATTATATAGATATGCAAATGCTAATGAAATTTGCACTAGCTACATTCTAATCAAACATAAAAATAACATATTTTTCTAAAAAGAATGGCACTTCTAGAGGCATTGTTTATATATATATGTGTGTGTGTGTGTGTGTGTGTGTGTGTGTAAGTTTTGGTTATTCTAAAAGGAAAGAAAATAATGGTATAAATATATATATAGAGAGAGACCAAAGTGCCACATGTTGTAATTGTTGATTTACATTTCAATTTATGAAATTAAAGTATTGTTAACTTCTTCAAAACTAAGATATATGACATTTAACAAAAAATCAGTATTTAAAATATAATAATCTATGATAAAAACTTTTATTAGAATTAAGAAGGTCTAAAATAAATAAATAAAACACATATCTTTTTGAATGTGTTGGAATATATAATCATGGATTTCTTAAAGGGGAAAGAAGAAATCTAAAATAACAAGTTAAAATTTAAAAATTTGACTTCAACCTGTATTCATAAAAGCATTAAATTCTAGATATGGAAAAATTCTGGAAAGTCTATTACATTTTTAAGCATCTTACATATTTGTTTCACTCAAAGCTAACACATTTTTCAAAATAAAAGAACCCCTTGCCATTAATAAAAAATCATAAAAAAGAGTTGAATCAACAGTGATAAAGAATGAAGTTAAGACTAACTGATAGTTTAAATCATCTAATTTTGCCAAGTGTAATAAGTTAAACAAAATGAACACTTTTCAGTTTTCATACTTAAATTGAGATTTAAACTGATTATACATGAAGCCCCTCCCCTCTCCCCCCCTACACCCTTCTTCTATTTAAAAATAAAACAAAAATAGAATCTAAATTTAAGTGTATATATATATATATATATATATACTTCCAAGTATTTGTGCAAGTTGTTTCCTATCTTGACTTTCCATGCCATGCACAACAATTTGTTGAAACCTTAACAACCACTCAAGAATTTCTCAGAAAGCCCTGCACTACTTTACAACTTAAAACAATAAAAAAAAAAAAAAAAAAAAAAAAAAATCTGAATCATCAAATTCCAGATATATTTCCACAAAATGATTCAAGAATGAATGCTCACACAAAACCTGGTTGATGCTTGTGATTCCCAAGCCCAATTATAAAATAGCCAATAAGAAATTCCATCTGAGCAAATAGGTGCCACAAACCCATCAGGTTGTTTTCATGCAATAGGAACCTATTTTGCACTTGGTGGGTTGTTTCAAACTATCCAGTCATTTTTTAGTGTACATGAACAGTTAGAAGTCAATATTTATCTACAGTGTGAAATCGTTTGCCTAAAGTTGTACGAGCATATTCTGATATCCTCTCATAGCATTTAAAATACAGTAAAAACATAATGATACAATTTTGATACCAATGACTGTCCATGGACATTCTATGCACTCTGTGTAGAAGTTATCACAATGTTATCACAATGTTATCACAATGTTGGGTTATGGAATGTAGTGTATAACTGCATGATCCTTAGAAATGGTTGTAACAATTACACCAGAAGATTCATATTATAATAGAAGGAATAGGAAGGAAAAAAGGAATCTCATGATCAGAACGTGCACAGAAGTGGTAATAAACTGCAAGTTTATCATGCAGAACATAAAAGAGAAAGACAAAAGGCTACTTTGGTATTTTGAATCGATCGTAAAAATGTGCTCATGCCAAACTTTTTAAAAAATAAAAAGAAAATAAAAGAAATGAAAACCTTCCACGATTAGGACTTACTTGAATATTCTATGTGGCCACATCTTGCGGTTTTTTTTTCAACTGCTCCTGCCTTTTTGAAGACATAACTGTCAGGTGTACAGACAATAATATAGATCTTCTTTACAGCAAAAGTGACAAAACTATTGATGCCACTACAACAGAGAAAAAACACTTCAAGTTCTCACAGATGTTCTGAAAGATGTCGAAGAAAAAGGTACCTGCAATTATCAGATCAACTCAATAAGAAAGCGAAATATGGGTACTTCCTGGAAGCACTTCGAATGGACTGAAGGTGATAATTACAAAAAATTGGTGTACAATAAAATTTTAGTGAACAACGCAACTCCATGATTGCATTGATTAGTTGGGGACACGCATGGAAAGTTAGTCGCGAAGCGCTTTAATCTCTGTTCAACTTTGTCCAACATGAAACTCCATCCAACAGGAAATTTTCATAGATGTGCTCTAGGAGGGTAGAAAGATAAAACCTGGCCCTATCATTACCGCTAGGCAAGGCTCTTGATAAATCCAACTCGAGAATGATGTGACTTGAAGAATCCTGCTCGGCCTTAAAGTTGGTAAACTGGATGCACCACTGCTCAAGTCTTTGTAACAGCCGAATGTAAACTTCGTGTATGGGACAAGTTCACTTTGAGAACATCACTCTTGGTTGTCAACGTCAAATAACGCAATGCAGTAGAGTTCTCACTATAGAGATCCAACGTGTCTTAGTTTTGACTCTTGACATGACAATCTCTTCGAACCTCTATTCTAATACAGTAGTTTTAGACATCAAGCCAATTGCAAGAAATTGATGAATATCAGAAAATACAGGGCAAAAACTTGCCTACATTGTACGTCAGGACAAATCAGAAATAACGATAAACCCGCGAAGGATCTACTTCTCTTGGCATTCAACATCTAAGTTCCTCGGAAATCAGACTCATGATCACTAATGACCTGTAACGAGAAGGATAAAGAAAAGAAAGAAAAAAAATCACAGTATCAATTTGCAAGTTAATGACGATGACCCTGCCAGACACAGGGTGTATTTTTGTTATTTTCATCAGAATCAAGGATTTTTAGGTATCCCCAGAAAAGATTACAATCCAGCAAGAGATGCACAGATAATCTCCAGGGGTGAATGTATACAAATTAAAGAGTTGGAGTCTTGCAGTCGATATGTGAAGAGATCGAGTGTGCATATTGATATGCTGGCATTCCAGGGTAACTGGAAATTCTGAGACTGAAGAGCGAGCTGATCCAATCAGAATCCAATAGATTCCCATCCATAGCGCTCCAGAGCTTGACGCAGAGCCTGTTGTTCCTCACGTTTACATGTCAGTATTCACAACACAAATACCTTAGTCAATTCAAGATTGCAAACGGACTGTTAATCAAGACAGCAAACAGGAAACGCCGAGGCTAGTTCATATGTTTGATGCTTTCTAACATACGATATCATAGAGAAGAAAGCTATTAATGGGGATTACACAAAGAAACGTAACGGTCGACGAGATATCAACGGCCTCCAAATATTAAGGATTATGATGCTGACTCCTTGCATGTCCACTGCTTTAATGCGATCCATGTATATGTGTATTAAGCCTACCTTAATTCGCTTGCGGTTGAAGCCAAAGTCTATGGCATCTCTCCGAGATGCAGATCGATACTCTACCAACGACCGATTGCCAGGAGGAAACCAAAATTCGACATCGTCCACAAACTGCAGAATACCATAATACTGTCAACTCATGTCCCTTCTGAAAGCCAATAACTGAAAACGAATTAAAACTTAAAACGTAGAATCAACCTTGTGGACCTATCAGCTGGTTGATGTCATTCTACTGGCAACAACTAGTAGAGTGCACACGCAGAAACAAATTTACATTAACATGAAGGGTAAATCCTCGTCGACTAGAAGGAAACTAATGCACTTACGCCAACAAGAGGGCTTGAGTACTCGACATAAACGTAATCATCAGTCTGCTTAACGATTCGAGGCGTGAAGTTGTCCGGCTTTGTTGACTTGATCTGTGAACGTTAGAATGAGAACATTGAAATTACGAATCTGACGAAGTTTACAAGCCTTTTGCATCAATTGATGCAGATCGCATGCAAAATAACTTCACATCGGAATTATTTCTACATCATAACTACCTCCTTGGTACAGAAAAGCACAAAAAAAACAAGTGAAACTAAGGCTCACAGCATCAATGAGCTCCGCCATAGCTTTTTCTTTAGAAGCAGGGTTCTTCCGACCACGGCCATCTGGAGGATTGTACGTCCTTAAGACATACAATAAAGGCAAATTTAACGAAACTCTTAAAGCAAGTGGCACCCCAACAGCTACGCAGATTGGAGAACAAATATCATAACTCATTGATATCATGAGATGGACATTTGACATGCGCAAATCTACAGAGTACATTGAATATGACTCGACATCAACTGCGGACCAAATTGATAATACTGAGGGTACTAGTGGAAGGCAAGCAGGGCGGATAACATTTGCCAGCCTTAAAGAACGAAAAGGTTGGATGGATGGCGGAGACGATACCATGGAGGAACATAATGGGTGGGGTCGTTCAGCTCCTCTGAGGTGGAGATACAACCAGGAGTTGGTGGGCACAGTGCAAGAGACGGTGGGTTCGACTGTACACCTAGGTAGTCTGGTCTTTCGCCGCTGCATATACATCATGCATAGTAAGTGCCAAGCAGGAACAGAATGACTGAAAATGACTGGGAGATTTGCAAGCTTGTACACAGAAAAGAGAGGTAGAAGACAAGAAGGGTTTGAAGCCAAGTACGCGAAGTTGAAGAAGGCCAACATCAGCGCGGAACCACTAGATCTCAAAATTGTTTCTCTGCAAACAAGCATATTCTGTTAACCAGGGATTCAGCACGCTATAATTTCGAAGAGTTCAGGTCCTTGTAAATCATTTCATAAAGCCAGCTACATTTCAACCGGGATGGACTTGGTAAGTACTTCGCTTAACTTGTAAATGCCACAGCAGTCACAATTCGACCAGAGAGATAAGATGAAATACGACGTACGAGACCATACCTTCGTGATATCTTTGCAGCCACAGCCTCTTTCCGTATTTGCCCTGATACCTGTTCATCTTCTTTTTGTTGACATACGATAATACCAGGAGAAGCATTGGAAACCTCAGAAATAGAAACCTTATCCTGAAGTGCGGATGGTATGTGGAGTCTGCGTAAGAAGTCAGACAGATATAATCAAGATCATAGCACATAATCTAGAAATCACACATCGACAGCATTGCTGGTAATGCCATGGCAGTCACATCCTCACGATAGTTCAAAAACAAATTCAACTTTTACATAGAAAGGTCAATTGATACATCAACAGAGCAATGGATTAATCGACATACAATTGATATGGAATAGGGTTTGCACAGAAGCCCTTCTGACAAGCACTTACTTGGAACCAGTGAAGGACGAAGCAAGAACCAAGATGGGAGGCATGTTTCTTCTCCGTATTAGTCCCCAATCTTCAGCCAAATTGCATCGCCAATCCATGTTAGCACATAAACAAGTAGACAACCATCGTGCGTTCTACCCTCAATCAAGAATCAAATCAACGCATAAAAGAACCTGTGGCACATTCATAATTCACAGACTCAAAGGGGCAGAGTACAAAGACACAACAACAAAGACTAGAAAACCTTTGAAAGTAACCAGAACTTGGAAAAGACTACAAAACCATCACTTACTGCAATTGAATTGAAGTCCAATGCTCTTGAAATTTCAGTTGGATGACTCCTCTCCGTCGCCAACAAGCAATGCTGTGAGAAAAATCAACTTCGATTCCACGCCGAGCTGCCAATGCTCTCAACACGAGGATTCAGGGATTGGAAGCATGACCCTCCAAGTGTCGCTGAGATGAACCGAAAAGTGCTGGTAAAAACCACCGAAGCATGCTGCCCGAGCGGGATGAACACCGATGGAGCAAATGGGGTGAAGCCAAATGGGAGAAGCTAAGCATCTTCAACCTATCCACCCACTGTTCACTCGGGTCCGCCACGTCGGCTGCCGCTTGACGCGATAAGGACGTAATGAACGTCGTTGACGTCGTGGGGCTGGGATCGTCTTCGTCTTCCTCGCTCGTTCGGAGCATCTTGAGAGCACAACGTCCAGTCCTACACTTTTGTAGGAATGCGAGTTGGGTTCAATCTGGATCGCAGCCATCCTCTACATGAAGAGGATTCTGGGTATGATTGGGTCTCTGAATCCTTGGCGGTTCGTAGCGGTTGTCACTGGTACGTTCACTGACTGTAGCTCTGCTCGTCTTCAGATTTGCCTATCATTCATGCCTGCACTTTCGCGATCGAGCTTTGGTTTGATCGAGTGGTAACGCTCTCTAATACGCTGTGAATCTTAGAACCAACGAGGTGAAGAGCAGCTACTGAAAGCCTGCCCTCTGTTGGTTTGTTTTCTCGTTCCGTTTTAGTAGGATATTTTCCTCATATTTGTAGGCTTCGGCCGCGACACGCAAGCTTCACAGCAACTATTCTTGCGCTTTACTTCATCGTGTAGTGAACGGGCCAAAGTTTTGGGTTGCAGGGTTCTTGTGGAGAGGAGGCTTTAGATATATACGGGAGCACAAATGGAAGGAGGCAGCTACCGCTGTGAAGGATTTCGATGAGAGGATGCGCAGTGTATTATACATTTGACGAGGATATTACGTTGGATTTTTAATTCCAGATGGTGGCAGTGGTAGAGGCAATAGATGGATACAGTAACAAAAGTGCAGGCGGTGGTGGTATCGTGGAATTCGAATATTTGGCGCTTGCTTGAATCGAAATCGTGGAATTGTAAACTGTCGAAACGGATGGTCAGCACGAACGCTATATCTCTTGATTCATTCAGCTGCTATATGCTTCTTCTTTCTGAAGAGAAGCTGGATCCTTGATCGTCCAGGTTCAAACACCTTTGTTCTTGGAAGGATTTAAACCTTTCTCTCGCATGACACAATTTTCTTTTTCTTTTTTCTTCTGGCATCTGGTTTTCAAACATTAGCGTAAGGTGCTTCTATATTTATGATGCGCTTTTTCTCTTCACATCCGCGTCAGAAAATGCTGCAGTGATGATTGTGAGTGATTCACCTTAGAGGGTTTAAGGAGGGTTTTGTGATCTTTTAAGGAATGTGATTTAGAGGTTGTAGTTGGTCAGAAACCCAGTCGTTTTAACTCACCAGCACTTTGCATCTTCTTATGATGAGTTGTGTAGGCAAGGAATTTCACATTATAGATTTTGGCGTCTGTAAGACGAAACTATCTGTCTATTACCCTTTCAAAATTGATACATCTCTTGCTTCTTTCATTCTCTATTTCAATATATTAATCCATAATTGTAAGAATAATCGAATGCAATGAGATTAGGAGCAGCTTTCATTTTGCGCTTCAGCGTTCAAAAGCAGAGTAATCACGTTTGACTAGGTCTTCTATTATTTGTCAGTGTATGACAGGAATTTTTGAAATTTGTTTTAGTAGTGTGTGCAGGTGCAAGACTATTTCTTAGCTTGAAATTGATTTAGGGCAACTTCAAAATTTGTCTCTATTAGCCAGAGATACACCAAAGCTGTGAATTATCAGCTAAAACCGTCAATAACTCGGATTCGAGATATTTTTGTCTTCTGATTCGACAACAAGAGCAGTCGTAGAAGCTTTACAATGGCTATCCTTCTTCAACTTGGTGGATGGCGACGACTAGAATATACTTGCCTTACTGCACCTCAGGTACTTTCATCTCTCCGTGGGTGTTAAATGTGATTATTTTTTACATTGCTTACATGTCCGAGAACCTAATTACTCGAGAATAGATTATCCTATTCGAGCGTTCGAAATATGTACTCAACTTGCACGTGGGAATGTTTGAAGATTACATGCTCGACGTCTATCAATTCCGCAGTTTACAAGAGGACAGGGCAAGTACGCAGTCAAATAACCCCGAGTGACGTTGGAGCCAGACTCGGACGTAGACGCTCTGTCTGCAAGATTGAAAGAGATCAGAATCTCCAGATCATTGCCCGAGGGAGCAGTGCAAGTAACGGACCCAGTGAAACAGAGCAAGTAGAGAAGCTACATTCAATAGCGGGCGATGGTGGCAACGGGGATGGGATTGGTGGCAGTGGAGGGGATGGTGGTGACAATGAGGATGGTGACGATAAGAACCAACCCTTGGCACCTGGCGCTGGGCTTTGGTTCAGGTTTGCTTCCTTTCCTCTGAATAACATCAGCTACTCTATACACTTTACAAACAAACGTAGTCATTGTGGCATATGACATATTTGTGTCTTTTTATGTCGACGTAGAAGTTGCAAAGTAATCATTGAAGATTATTGTGGGTTTCTCAGATACACGGAGCTTCTAGATCGACACCCACTAATTGTAAAAAGCCTCACCGCAGGGCTTCTGAATGCCATTGCTGACTTAGTTTGTCAGGTATTTTTCATGATTGCAAAAGTATACAACAGCATCCATGCTTTGAGAGATTTAGTGTTGGTTGAACTTAGAAGATAGCCAGAGATCTGCAAAGTGTTCGTCTCCCAAGCCTCAGTTGTCATTTGTTTTTAAATATGCAAAGACGGAAAACATTGCGGTGTAGCGAAATTAGGAACTTGGTGTACACGTTCTTTCATATACTTATGCAGTCGTGGTTGATGAAGAGATTGCGCGCATCAGGTCCTAGTTTTTGGTGATTGAACCATTTTATACCTTGTACAATTTATAATTTATATTTTTTTTGCAGGTACTGGTTGAAAGGGTCAGTGCAGTCGATTTGAGACGCCTGCTCTCCTTCGTGGCCATTGGTCTCTTTATGAGTGGACCAGGTTTGCATTACTGGTATGCATTGGATACTGTTATTCTCTCTTCTGTATAGGTTTTATACAGTTTATTTGAATGAATCTAACTGAATTTCCACTCTGTGATCCATGAATTTGTGGCTAACATGGTTCTGTTTTTCGTTTGCAGGTTTGGGATTCTAAAGAATTTCGTCACTGTTCCAGGGATGGGTGGTGTACTTCTTCGCACTGCAGCCGATCAGGTCTACCAGTTCATTTCAAACAGTCTAGCTACCGGATCCACAAGCAGACCACGTTTTATTTATTAATGCTGCTCATCTGAAAGTTTATCTTTGGATGAATCTTTGGTCTTGATTCTTGTGTTTTATGATTGGATCAGGACCGCTAGTGTGACGCTGAAAATGAATGGTTGGCATTGCAGCTGGTGTTCACTCCCTTGGGAGTTGTGGGTTTCTTTGTCGTGCTTCTCAACCTTGAAGGTCGCCAAGCTGAACTTCCTGACAAGCTTCGAAAGGTCGCTTTATATTACCAATTGCTGAAATTACTCCCCCCCCCCCCCCCCCCCCCCCCCCCCCCGCTCTCTCTCGCTCTCTCTCCGTTTTAATTTTTAATTTTCATATATTTCCCTCCCACTTCAATTGTGGTGCTCGGCAAGAAATACCACCTTTCATAAAGCCTTTCACCTCACCCTTAAAGTTGAGCTTAGATGTACACTGTTCTAGAGATTCCTCACGAAATTTTCACTTGAAAGTACGGTTGGAATCAAGATTGACATCTGAGCTGAAAGTTTACCGTGTGTGGAATCCAGGATGTCATCGAAACTGTCATAGCAAACTGGAAGGTTTGGATTCCGTTTCAGCTCGTCAACTTTGGATTTGTTCCTCCACAGCTTCAGGTACTGACCCTTGATACAAGCATACCAGTGTTTGACTTGTGAGTTCATTTACGAGTTGATTATGCAACCAATTTTATAGGGTTGAAAATATATGTAACAAACATGATCCTGTTGTGTAAATGGGACAACAGGTTGCTGCAGCTGGAGTTCTGGGGATGGTGTGGAGCGTCTTTATTTCTTACAAGGGGCACACGTAGAGGTTGTAAAACTGAGGTAGAATATGCAAAATGTTGCAACATTAGCATGAAAAGTTCTCCAGACAGTGGTAACCATCGCACCCCTGCCTGTTGCTTGTCCTTACCCTACCTTGCTGTCGGTGCGAAGCAGCGACAGCTGAGTTCATCATAGGGACAACAAAGAGAGGCAAGCATGTTTGCATCACGTGAAAAATTCATCTTTAGTTTCTGGGTTTCTGCTGTTACTGTCAACGAATCTGCAACTGGGTGTTTGCAAGTGATTGCTTGGCCTGATTATGAGCTTCAGCCTGATTGTTGAATGATCAACTGAGAACTTCCATAGCCAGTCCAAGGCATGCAAAAGATGGATCCTGTAACACTTGTGTAACATGGAGACCAAAGTTGAATGATGTATGATTTGCAACCAATGCATGATTAAAATTACAGTAATAGGTACCTTGACCTGAGCACAATATTACAAATAGAGAATAAAAAATTGAAAATGTTGATAGTGTCATTTAAATATGACTTGAACATGAAACAATCAACCATTTTGTGTCTAAATCCATAAGAGTAGAAACAGTATTTGTGGTAGAAGTAGCAGCATTACTACTTTTTAATAACACCATGGAACTAGTTACAGTATATTTTCGTAGGAATGTTTTTTTTAATCCAAATCATCTGGAAGGTTGTCAATGGTTTATTTTTAGTTCTGCAATCTTTGTCCACATACAAAAAGAATCTTACACAAGTACCAATATTCAAACAGTTTTAAAGTATGAAAAAAATAACAAAAAAACAAAGGACGACAGAACAGTCCAAAATCAACACAAGGATTCTAATAATAATTGTTCAAAAATTTGTGCTATCAAAAGAGAAAGGAATCTTTCTATAATTTTTTTAAAAAAAACAAGTTGCTGGTTGACACGTATTCTTATTTAAAATATACTTGATGTTTGGGTGCAGAGAATTAAATTATATATATATATATATATGTATATATACACACATACATACGTTTGTAATTCAACCAAGTAAAACTTTGACAATCCTTGCATCAATTTTCTCATTATAGAAATGAATACATCTAATCTTAACTAAAAGGTTCTTGATTTCTTTTTAAAAAATACATTACACATAAATGATATATATGTATATAGTAGTAGAAACTTGTGTAGTTGGGCACAATTTGTGTACGTCTTTATATTATGCCTAAGTTGTTTTATATAATAAAGAGAAATGTTAAATAGACCCAAATTTTTACTAAATCAATTTACCCATGATGATAAAGTACATAGTAATCATGATGAATGTGGTTGGTTTTCATTGGTTTAGGATCCAATAGTGGAGAAATTAATCTAGAGGTCATTTTTTTTCTTTTCATGATGGTTAGGATGGTGGGTAAATTTAGTAATTTTTTTGGTCTATTTAACATTCCTTCTATATATATATATATATATATATATAATAGTGGATACCTGTGAAATTGGGTGCAATTTTTGGCATTGCCATTCCCTAATACATTCATGATCAATATAAACCAATGAGAAGACTTCTGTATGTTATGCCTAAGCTATTGTACATAATCAATAGTGGAAATTCTAAAAGCCAGTATCCAAGTTTCAGCCCAATTCAGAATCAACCCTGATACGCTTCAAGTTTCCTCCACAACGCAAAATGGCCCGAATCCCACAAATCATGCAATTGCAGGTGTGAAAGGGGTCATAATATAGCACTATTCACGCAAAACTGACGGAACGTCCTCCGCCGCAGCAAGCTTGCCCAGTCTGTCCTTGTCGGAAGGGGCCGGACTTTCGGAGACTTACGTCGCATAATTGCCCCGACTTTCGTTCTCCTCGTCCCCTTCTCCCCAATCCATGAGAAGAGTGCTCCCCATACTTGACCAGACCCCTCGTCGTCGCCACTCAATTTTCCCTCTACAAGTACCCGCCCTTGAATATTTTAGCGGTTATTTCTGTGTAGTTTGTAACATTCCAATACGTTGTTTGTATTTTGCTTGTGCACGGCAATTCTATGACGGTGAATCGGAGACATCAGACTGCCCTTGCCAGAAGCTTAGTGGTGGGAAGAAGAAGCCTGTTTAGGTTTCGCGGTTGAGAGCAGCTGGAAGCATTCAATGGAGTCAGTTTTTGGAGTGTGGTTTGGTGACAGAACTGGAGAGGGGTTGGAATTGAACTCCTGAATGGAATTGCTGCTTTGTTTCGAATGGCTGGGGTTACTGAGCGTGGACATGGATGACTGCATCATTTTCGGTTGTATGATGGTACAATTGTTTGAAGTTAAGTGTTGAGAGAGACGATGGCTCGGTCGAAAGTTAAAATTACGCCGCTTGGAAGGAGAGCACAGAACAATCGACAGCGATTAGAGGGTTCGGTGAGGATCGCAGGTGGAGAGCAAGTTGGAAGGGACCATGACGAGGAGAATTGCCCCCCAAACCTTGACTACAATGTTATAGAGGAAATCGCCAACGGTGTGGAGAAGATGATATTGTCCTGGTCTCATCTCGATGAAGACGAGCAGGACCATAAAAAAAGTACTGTGAAGAACGAGAACTTGACTCCAAAGAATGATGATGTAAGTTGCAAGTGCAACCAACTCAAGACAAATTCCTTGAAAACAAAGTTTCCCTACAGCGTTTTGTTGCTGCAAAACTATGGTTGCATACACCGTGGACACATAGTTTCGGTTCATGGAATAAGTATCCAACGGTAAGATGCCTGTGTAGGCCAACTGAATTGTGTTGACGCATAATTTTTACCAATGAATCTGGTTGGGTAGGTTTCCCGTGACGATAGCCGATCTCGAAAGATGGAAAATCCTGAGGCAGTTTGCGAGGACTCGAAATATAGTTGTGACTATTATTCGTGCAAACAGATTCAAGAACTTCCGGAAGAGGGAGCAGTGAAGGTAGAAATTCCTGGCGGCATCACAAATGAGATATCTTTGAGTGGTATCTGCTCAGGAGGTAGAATGGGGAATGCAATCAACAAGATTAGAAACGAGGCCGAGAAGCACAGGTGCTGAAATTACTTATGCGAACGGAATTCGCAACTAGTTTCGTCATTTGTCGTTTTAGGTTAGACTCTCCATGTCGCAGGCTTGTCTGATTTAGGAAAATAAGATACTCGTTGCTATGAATATTTCCACAATGGTTGATACTAATGTTCACAATATTTGTGCGGTATGGCAGCGGTACGATGATGACTAGCGATACACGACCAGAGAAGTCTCTGACAAAAACTGCCACACATTGTTGCTTGGAAGCAAGCACTGCCCCATTGGATACGTGCAGTTTGAGTGTTTGTACCAACGAATCAACAGGAATCAAAAGTACAAGCGCGGGCATTACTGATGTCGAGGACTCGTCGCCTCAGGGTCTCCATCAAAAGCGGGCCCGTGAGCCTAACAAACTACCATGCACAGACAATTCCACTTCGGGGCACTCTTCGAACACTCAATCGTCCCCCCGAACACCTCCCATCAGTGAGAGGTTCGCGAAGCGTGTGCAAAGTCGAGAGGACATCTCCGAAAAGAAGCTACAGCTTTCCATAAGCAAGAAAACAAGATGGTCTGAGAAAGTTAGTTCTATTGAATCCTCAGTCCACAGAAGATAGGTCCCGAATTATGACTAGAGTCCACTGTGCACAAATGAAGGATATGCTCTGAGGTATTCAACAAGTATGGTCATCCCTCTTGCAGGATACAACAGCGCCGATTATTGGAGCAAGCTGCTCTGAGGACGAAGTTTGCACCAAGAGTCCACGGAGTGACTGCTCTCTGTCAGACCTCCTGTCGAATTCAAACTGGAACGATCCTCTAGTTGGCAGCCCATGTCGAAAATCTTCCCCTGTATTGATTGATAGGATCCAAGGTGAAGAATTTGGCCCTTGGGACAATGTTGCTGGTCGTCCCCCTGTCATAGTTTCTCGAGTCACGGCAAGATCCGATTCAAATTTAGGTCAGCATCTCCAATTTCAAATCAAATAACAACTTTCCTAGGTCATGTGGTATAGATTCTGCCACACTATCATGACATTTGTGTATTTCTCCCCTAAAGTTGGATTATTTTTTATACTTTTTCTCCCCACAAACTGATATTTCTTCGTTTGGCGACGATTTTCTTATTTGTGAATTAAGAGAATTGTGCCAAAGAGAAGACCAGCTTTGTCTCTTTCAAGCTATGGAAAAGCAAGCAGAGCGAGTCGGGCCATGATGGCATTGAAGAGACTGACTCAAACAAAGAGAAGCTGCATCTATCTCAAACAATTGTTTCAGAATTTCATCAAGGCTCGCCTGAAGATCACTCCAAATGCCAAGACAGTGAAGCAGCCGATTACACCCTAGTTACTTCTCCAACATCTGACATGGTGATCATCTCTTATTCTTTACCTCAAACAATGTCTATTAGCATCTCCCTGTCATGTCCAAATAGGTTTGAAGTCCTAGATTTACGTTTGCTGGTCTCTTCTCTGCTTCAATTGCAAGTACCATGCATGGTCTTATACGTAATGTAGAAGAAGTGAATGTTCTTCTCGCAATTGTGTAAGATTTTAGTGCCAATCTATTTGATTTATATGTAATTCGGAGGGAAACGCTGCAACACAGCTGAATATCGGTGATAGAAGTTGGGGGGAGATGGAGAAGCTGCAGATCTCTTTGCTCGAATGTGCAACTGAGTACGAACTCAAGGTTCGTCGAATCCATTTTTTTTCTGTTCGAACAAATTATATGATGTGTGCGTGAAATCAAACAACTCTTTTGAAATCACTCTCAATAACATCATCAAGCCTTAAATACATGCGAATGAAAATTTCCGTATAATGTGTTGGAATATGCCTGTAGACGATTGAGATGAAACTGAAGCTCAAAAACATCAAAAACTTGAAGGGTGAGCAACTGATTATCGATCCTCAGCCGACGATCTCGGAGATACCAGAAGCAGACGTCGCCAGTACCAGAAAACCAACTGTTGCGGCATCCACGGTATGGATGCAGACTTAGTGCATGGATCTATCTTCAGTCGTTTTGCTCAATAGCCGAGATCCGGCTCACAAGTGTGAATAATCTAGTCAAGTGTTGGTCTCAGTTCAGTTAAGCTACGTGTCTCACCAAGTCCAAAATCGAGATGCACCAGGTGGAGAAGGTGAAGAGGCAAATTTACAAGCTGCAGCATCAAAAAGGGTGCCTGTCAAAGGAGCTGACAGATTTGAAGAAAAAAGAAAAGTGAGCAATTTTCAGGGCAGCACAGAGTGTAATTTGATGTTACATTGAAGAATTCTGTTCTTCATGTCGTCGAATCAAGCCTAGGGTAGTTTTCTGGTTTGCACAATCATTGTTCAGCATAACAAATAGAAGCGCAATCTGGTGATCAGACAGTTTGAGCTGCAGAAGAAGAGCTTAGATGCAGCGCTGCATAAGCTGGACCGACTTGAGTGGTATGTTCTTCGAACTGTGTGTGAGCACCATCCAAGTGATGAAACATTACTGAACTGGGCCTGTGCCTAACAGTGAAGCTGAGTCCATAAACATAATATTGAACAGTTCATAATCTGCAAACACAAAAATATACCTTGACCTCAAGCGTTGTGATGTGGATTCACACATTATATAGAGGCGTATTCTATGATTTGATGCAATTATCAAACCATTGTCCTGCGTGCACAGCATCTTCGGTAACCAACGTTATGATATCTGCTCTGTTTCCAAGTTGATTTCGTTAAAAGGATGCAGGGCGATGGTGAAGAAGGAGCAGGAAGTGGAAGAATGGCAGCTACGACAAAGGCAGGCTGAGGCGCAGCTGCGAGGTTCGGTGATGGAGTTGCGAAGATTTACCAACATTAGCGAACTTGTAGGTCTTCCTGTAGATGCGACTTCCTTGCTCTCTCTGCTTCCTACTTTGCGAGGCTTCGTACAGCTGTTGGCTCAGAAGGTAGGTTCTAACACTTCACTGCTCCACACTTTGCTTCTTAAATAGCTTGTATATAGACGTAGAGTAGGTTTCAACAACATGATCTGGGAAGCACGTGCACGACTAAATTTGATGCTTTGCTACAAGTTTGGCAGGAGAAAGACGGATATCACAGTAATGACAAATCTCAGCGAGAGGACACTCTTCATGATTCCATTGAAGTAGATGAAATCGTCTGTAATTTGATGCACGAGATTCAGGGTTTGCAAACTGAGCTGAATGGGATGGTTACTGAAGATTCGAAGCTTAAAGTATATTCCCTTAACCTGTTTTTTCTTTCATATCTGTCACGACTTGTAGAGCTTGCAGCGCCAATGTTGGAAATATCCACTATTCTGATTTTTGTTGCGAGCTGTAACTAAGGAGAAACTAAGAGCTTGTTGTATTTGCAGCGAATTACCCCAAGGTTAACTAATGGTGCGGGTAAAGATCGTGGTACTCACAAAAAATCTGTGCGGCCCTCCTTACGACTTCCAAGAGGCCGGTATCCGTATGGAAACCTTTGATCAACCCATCAAACTTTCGAAGATCATTTTTTTCTTTTTTTCTTTTTTGCCTCCAGGGATATGTTGGAACTGAGTGCAGCGAAGTGAATGAGCTTAAAGCTTTAACAAAGTCAGCATGTTACAACAATTGGGAAGTGCTTGGGAGAGAAGATACAAAAGCATAAAAACTCAAGGTCTATATTATCCGTTTTCAGTGTAAGAAATCACACAAGCATTGCGGACAACAATAATCCCACTCAACCTGCACTTACCCTAACGGTTCTTGTCACTCTTACCGCCAACCTAACAAAACGTAATCTTCAGTAAAAATATTTGTTGGAGAAAGCAACATATCTCCAGTGATCCGCGAATTCAAGTACTTTCAACGGCAGTTACTTCAAGATGTTATAGAATGTAGTTGCCCTCTTGCGCAAAGGTGTACAGACTTCCTGTAAGTACAAGCAACAGGCATAGACTTAAGCAATCAAATGTATGAAACAAAAACCTAAAAAAGCTTCAGACATCCGCAAGAATATCTCTTCCAGCTTCATATAATATTCTAGTCTCATATGGGGATACAAATTCAATTTTTCAGTCTTATCTTATAATTAACTCGCAGGGAAGTCTAGATGACAACAAAATCTGTACATCAATGCGAAATTTATGTTGAATATTACATTTACTCGCACAGCCTAACATAAACGAACACTGGTCCCTTGATTCTATTCAAAAGAAGCCCAGCTCAGTGTTTGACCCAAACAAACCTTACACAATCAAAAGTGGTAATCATAGGCGGAGCAAGTCACCTCAAATGCCGCGGCCACCCGAAATAGTGTAGCTTCCTGCCACGGTCGTCCAATGAGCTGCAGACCGATCGGTAATCCCCTAGAATCGTGACCCACCTTCACGTTCCAGGCAGGATTACATCAATGAATATTCTATGTAACTTCAGACTATTTATATGTGATACCTGCGACATAAAATCGTGCAGACTACGTAGTGTAATTGGATACAATGAGGCTCTGGAACTTTTCGGAAGTACTCAAACAACTGGGACCATACCCACATAGACAGCAGGATTGATTGAACCGAAGTTGAGATGATGTGGCCGTGTTACTCGAAGGCGCAAGTTTCAGATACAGATCCGAACCCCACTTTAAAATTTAAAAAATCGATTTGGATTCAGATTAGAGTTTCTGAAGGTACAAACACACAAAGAACGGCAAGTTCGTACTCACAGGGACAGAAATAGCAGGCAAGCCGAGAAAGTTTGGAGCTATGATGAACCGCATCAGGTTTCCTGCAGAACGGACAAGTTTTCAGCTTGCTCTGCGCACCGAACTTTATAAGTTCGATCTAACGTGTTCTTATCATGTGCATTGGTAAATTCGCACTGCCACAACGTTATGGTACGGTAATATAGTATTAGCATGTACAACGGCCGATGGATGATAGGGGGATGAGGTATCACGAGTTTTGCTTACCAACTGTTGTCAAATCACTTTCGCCAACCGTCAAGGCCGCAGATGAAATCACTGGTGCTGTTGTGCTGCACAGAACCTACTAGTGAGCTAAGCGATGCTTGTGGATCCAATCCTTGTGAAAGACCCAATCACTAAGATACAAATGTGCAACTGTAAAATTCTTCTCTGAACGATCGAATGAACGCTGAGTGGAACGACGATAACTAGATAAGAGGCTAACATAGAAATACTCACCCGGTGGTTGGTGTTACAATGACGTCCACACTCTCAAAAGCTTGCATGTAGAAATACATAGCTCGCCGCCTGCAAAGCAAGGCCCAAGAGAAAGATACAGTGAGCATTTCTAGAAGTTATTCGCTCAAAGATAATACCATAAAATGTTTGATGTGCAACGTTTGATAAAACTCCGCAATATGCAAAAGAGATAACAAAGTGAAACTGGATGCTAATTAAACCTGATCTTTTGGGAACTTAAGTAGTCAAGAGCTGTGAATTCCTTGAAGAGGCCAAGTGTCCCTTGAACCTCCAAACTGAGTTCTTTCAATCTGCGATACTGCAATAAAATACTGAAAAATCACGGGCAGAGACACCATTACAGTCAACGTACTAATAGATTGAGAATACATGGAGGCTAAGAGGAAATAAGAGACAAAGTTACGCACAACTTTGTATCATAGCCCGCTAATCCAGATACGTATTCAGATCCCACAGTACATAGATGCGCAATTTTAATTTCGTCCAATTCAGGCAAGATAATTTCTTTGGTCTGCACACACCATGCCACAATAATCTCAGACACCTCAGCGAGAGAGCTGATTCTACTTCAAAGATATAACCATCTCCTTATGTCTACATATCCCTGGACCTTACAAGGTATTACCATTTCTAGCTGAGAAGCACCGACCTAATCCAGTAATACAAGATAGACAACATGCATTAAAGGATTACCGATTTCGCCTCAAAAGAGTAACTGCAAATACTAGAACCGTATTGGAAATATGCCAAGCTTATCATGCTCCCAAGTTAAAGCCCCGACAAGCAATCTCTCCAAGACTTACCGCTCGCAACACGCGCACTTACAGGTAACGGCTTCTTCGAAATGGAATTCAAGATTTTTCTACGCTGCTTTGATAGAAATATGCACACTTAAGCCTAACCTAGCCCTGGATAGGTGTCCCACTTCCGCTAATCAAGGCTATAGTTAACCTTGATGCGGTCTACCTTCCCCTTATCATCCCGATTACTATCCCGTAATATCCAGTAGACCTCAGCGGATCCATTATGTTACGCAACTACCTCAATCCAAGCCGAACTGTATTTGTATTTATCTACATGCTGAAATACACACTGGACATACTACACAAATTTCTGTCTCAATTCGATGGGCGCAAAATTGAATTTGCAAATTTTAGGAATTGACAAGTTGGGCACTGTTTCTACGCATCTTATTTATGATGTTAACATCGTACCCATTCAACTAAAACCTATTGAGTAAGAAAAGATCATTTCAGAATATAGAACTTATATTAAACTGAACGAGTGTTACTTTATAATGCATTGAAGATGTGTAAGTTAATCATACATACCTCGGTTCCGAATGTCTCAAAAATAAGGTTCAGGCTTTTGTTGCACACCTCGGCTACCTCCTTCTCAAAAGTTGAATTGAACCACTGCAAGTGCAATTCCAATTACAACATAAAACATTAGAAGACAGAAAGAGAACAGTGTCAGGGAAAAATAAAGCGATTTCCATAGCATCGACTACAACTGAAATGACCTAAAACCAATGACGGAAGAAATTAAAGAAAATCTCTTACATCTGAATATTTGCCAAGCTTCAAAGAACCCATAATAGCTTGAAAGCCTACATTAAGGTCTGGGACGCATGGAGGCAGCTGCAAGATCATCACATGATTCATCCATACGAAGTCAAAGCACAAATTTCGTTTTCAAAGTAGAGACAGTTATGCACAAGCACAACTCTCAGATCCAGCAAGTCATAGTAACTATTCTGTGTGTTCTAATTAATAAAGCGACCACCGACAGGAAATGGTACAAACCGGCCAACTGTGGAGCTTGTCAGTTGGATGTGATCCGACCATTGCTGCATATCTAAACACACAAACAGAGTCGCCTTTATACGAATCCTTAGTCAGTTACGTGCTGCTGTGCATGATATACTGTAAAGGTAAAAATACTTTGCTAGTTAGATCTCCTCACAACCAATTTTTGAATTTTACATGCTTCAATGGAAAATACGTGCCCTTGTTAACGTTAGTCTTCTGAACACACAACAGCTGTTTTGACACACAACTTACACGAGCAGTGCATCTTCTGTACTTGAGGCAATGGGACCACTAGACTCCATGGACCATCCCACACAGAACAACCTGCAAACTCAATTGACACAAGAAAAAAACTTAGATGTAAGGGATGTAAGATCCAACGATATCACAAGAGATTGAAATCAGAATTATGTCTTAGGCTTAACACAACCAACAATACGTATATTTCTCCGACGCCCATATAAGAACATCTGAAAACTGCTGCTACCTAAAAATATTGGAAAAATATTGGCAAGATCAGACTCCCCTTCATCGGATGTCAAATAATGGGCACAATCAACAAATATGGTCTAAATCTCAACAGCATAACAGATAAGGGCATAAACGAGACAAAAAGCACGCCATTATTCACCACAGCTTCAACAGCCGCGAGATAACTTACAATGACAAAATGATCAAAGAGATGTGGTTATTGAGATAAGAGACTCGTACCCCTCATTAGTTATCCGTCCAAATGTAGGTTTCAAGCCAATATTTCCACACAAAGATGAAGGTATCCTGATCGATCCTATTTTCACAGAATAATATCCCAAATTCAATCATGCTTATATCCATCATGTAATACTTAGGACGCATATTCACAGCAGCTGAGAAATCAGAAGTCAGAATATTGACTACAGTAGAATTGAATTATTTGCTGAATGCTAAAACCATGTAACAGTCAAAATTTTAAAACCAGTGAGCAGAAGAAGCCACCACAAAACCCTCGTTCTCTCAAAATCAAATGAAAAAGTCAGAGCATAACACATCCCCGCACATGATCCTTATAATCTTATGTGCAGCAGCTCGCTCACCTCCAACATCAGTCCCTAAGGCAACGGGACACAACCCTGACGCAACGATTGCACCAGGGCCAGAAGATGAACCTCCAGTATACCGTCCCAGATCATGGGGGTTCCTTGCTGTCCTGGTACACCAGTTTGCAAAAAAAAATCATTTTGGACACAGCTGTGATATAGCTCAAAATTTCAAATGCACGATTCATAAATATGAGCATCTATGGCACTCAAGACAGCAGTAGGCAACCGAACAAAGAGGATATAAGAGACCAAACGAACTGGACAAGAAATTGTACCCATGATGAGGATTACTGCCAGTAGTTCCCATTCCAAGTTCATGCATAACTGCCTTCCCGATCATCATCATTCCACAACTTCGCAGTCTCGCGATCGAAACAGCATCTTCTTTTACTTCTCTCACTTGAGGAAGCCATTTCGTCCCAGCTGAAGAATCATGAATACAGGACAATAGGTAAGTGACCACAGTAGGATGAGCATTAGCGCAAGGATTGTGAAGAGAGTGCATTAGAGACCCAAAGCTAGAAATCAGTAGTTAAAGTGGTTCGGTGCTGGTATGCTGTGTAGATTGGCATACATAAGGGTCTTCGTGTGAAAGTAAAAGTTCATGTCTAAACAAATACTTGTACAGAATCTTAAGCAAGCCATGCTTCCAAAGACGGACTCAAACAACATGATACGACACATATGGAAAACAGTTGCATATATCAGACCCAATTCAAGCGAGACAACTTGCGTAGCGCTAGAACAGGTTGTTTTAAAGATACTGCACCTGTGCTTGGATGTGGAAGGCAGTCTATGTCATCCTTCACAGCTAATGGAACACCATCAAGCACAGACAGCGCCGTCCCTACAAAACAAGGCCAAGACGAGAGCAGATGAGAGCCTTTTAACAATAAAAGAAGATTACCTTTCAATAAAATTGATCTTCTTCCCAGTTTTCCCACCTTCCTCACTGTTTCATAAATTCATGAACATAGATGAGTTGAAAAATAAGTGGGTTCCTAGTGATAGTAAATTGTTTTAAAAAATTGGGCACAGTTTCTAGAATTGCGTGCCTGCATCAATCTCATCATGAACATGTTCACTGTAGGACAAGGGCAACTAAACTAAAACGCAAAAGTGTTTTAGCACCTTCGTGTTCATGTCCATCATCAGAAGAAAGAGATGATAAGAGCTGCTGTTGTATAAATGAACGCTTCCTTAGTACCTAACTCAAAAATGATATTCGCATTCACTTCTAAAGCTGAGACTCACCCTTCTTGTAACGTTCGGTAGACTCAGTTGCTTGCTTGCGAACATCCTCAGAGAGAAAGGAAATGAAGTATACCAAAGATGGGCTCCTCTTCTTGGCCTCCTCAACAGTAGCAATTATACGCTCTGCTACCTACAATGCGTTCATTGAAATCTTAGGATGCTCCTAGTCAGACGAAGCCATCCCATAGAAATGCAGCTGGGGCATCCAAAAACTCGAGAAAAGATTATTCGGCAATTTTATTTTCTACAGTGAAGTGTTCAAATCCGGTTCTTAAAAATCCTCAGTAAAGTAATTGAATCCACTCAACTAATTTATGCTTCTACTCTTATGAAGCATCCCTGGTTCCTTTCAGAAAATGTAACAAACTTTGTAGCTGATTGAAAAAAAAGGCTTACCTGAGTAGGTGTTACACGACCAGTCGTATAAGCCTCAACATAATCTCGAATCTTCCAGTACAGAAAAGGAGGTGAATCATCCTGGAAGTGAGACTGCCTTGCGGGTAAATGTTCAAGAGCAAAGGCAACTCTTTCTTTCGGGTCGCTTTCATCCAAGAAGTTCTTCACAGCTATTTCAGGAGCTTCTGTGATTTAAGATGACAGCAATCAGTGGTGACTTCATATCATATACCTCGAAGGAAATCAAATGTGGTCGAATCTTGATGACTTCAGACGATCACCCATTCGGATTGCGTAACTAATAGAGAAAGAATACAAAGGATGCCTTCTAAAAAAACTGCATTCAGCGGAAACCATACACTCCAGGCCACTTCTGTCTAACACTGATTAAGAATCACCAAAATTCATCTCCACGTCTTACGATTGGCAGGATATTCTGGTTGGTACATAGGAGCATCAGATATGATAATTTCACGCAAGCACTGCAAATATCACAGAAAAAAAATCGACTATTAGCGATCTACAATCATTCAAAACATTTGAAACAACTTACTGACAGTTGGAGAAACCAAGACTAGGGGGTAAAATTACGTGAGAGGATAAATTAATTATGTGCTTGTCAAACCTAGAAGCAGTATCTAATTTAACAAAAAAAACTAAAAATAAATAAAAAATAAAAAAAACGTATAAATCGGAGAAAGAAAGAAATTGATGAATACATCAATAGCCACTCATCTCCCTTGTCTGCCCCAACCACAACTCGTCTACAATATGGAGTTGGCACCTGTGGAAGGTTGTTCATCCTTAGCAGTTTTGACTTTATTAATTTGCCAAAAAGAAATGAACCTTGAGACCAAACGAACAAACTGAGCTGCCATCCAGTAAGCTTGGGAGCTGTCACCCATCAAACAGAGTGTCAATCTGAGGGAAAAGGTGAGAAGGTAAAAGAAACAGATTCACTTCATATTCACCTAAAAGTAGTACCCTCAACAAGAGTGTAAGCAAGGGAAACATACTCAGTACCTCTCTGTTCATCATTACCACCATGTTTCCACTAACAAAATGACAATCCACAGAATATCAATTCATTAAACAGATTTCAACGTCTACATACCATTACAATTCACTACCACAAAAAACAAGAAATGATACCCGTCTCAAGCTTTCAACACAAGGTTTCGAGGGAGACAGATTATTCAAATACCTATGACTTTAGCTAACTTGAATTCCAATTTGCCGCGAAGCACCTCATCCACTGGTCGCATCTTATTTTGCGCCATCTTTGCTGCAAGAAGCAGTATAAAGACCTAAATTACTGACAACACTCTTCCAAAGAAGAACTCAACTAAAAGACGCCAATCAATTTCTCCCACAACGACATTAAAACTCTAGTCACTTGATGATGTACTACATATTGACACATCTAGTTACTAACATCACCTATGCACTCACCCAACTGTGAATAAACGGATGAGAAGCGTACAATGACAAGAAGATGACCGTCAGAAACACATACCACCCACTTCGACGAACAAAGTACAGCGATTACACCCAAGGGCGTAGAGCCAATCACCCGCGGTACCCAACAACGTAAAAATTAAGCTAATTCGAGTCACTACTCTTCTGTTTTTTCCAACACAGTAACTGCACGTCGCAGTGCCCAACTCCTCACAAGAGGAAACTTCAAAACAACCCACTGCATAACCGATCGGAAAACGAAAACCACTTGCTCTCCCCACGTCAAACACCAACTATGGCAAAACAACGAGCGCAATCGCCCAAGTCCAGAGACAATAACCAGGCAGGGGCATCCAACCTTCAAACCCGTTGAATAGAAAGCAACAGGGTGCTGGAGAAAACAGCAAATATTCAGTGCGGCTCTACACTGGAGCACTGTAGCAGCAAGTTAACACCCAGCACCGCCAAACTGGACAAGGAAGAGGCACCTCCCGAACACAATCCCCTCTAACTCTTGCCGTTCTAATTCCTTCCCTTGAGCTCCCTCTACCAGATATGAAGTCAGCTGCAAGTGTTACTAAAACTGGATGAATAACATTCTGTTACTAACTAGAATGTGTAGAAAGCCAAGGAAAGAGCACTTCCAGTGTCTTAGTTAAGAGTTGGATAAGTCACAACTTTCTGTGCATAGAATATGAGACATTCAACATTCCTTCTCTGGAAATAGGACTTAATTCTTTACTGAAACAAGATCTAATATATCCCTAAAAGTTAGAAACTTATCTCTATTGAGAGATTTTGTAAAGATGTCAGTTGTCATGTGCTCCATGGGACAATACTCCAAACCAATTTGTCATTTTTCCACACGTTGCTTAGTAAAATGATGTCATGTATCCCAACACTTTGTATGGCCATGGTGTGTTGAATTCTTGACAATAACAATAGCATTCTAGTTAATCTCATAAATGAGAATCATGTCCAACTCAAGAATGGCATAATTCCTAAGTACTTTATAAAGCCACAAAGTCATCCTTATTGTAGTAGCCAAAACTATATACTCTACCTCCATTGACAAAACAAAAATTAAAGATTGCTTCTTGCTTGACCAAGTGATAATTGCTCCACCTAATATAAATGCATATCCTCATATTAAAAGATACATCTCCACACAACTTGCTCTACATACATCACTATAGCCTACAAGTTACAAATTTGCTTCCTTTCGTCTATATTGCAATACCAAATATTTTGTTCCTTGCAATTAACAAAATATTTATTTGATTCCTTGCCAATGCAAAACATATGGATGTGCCATATATTGAGCAAAGTATTGACAAGCAAATGCAATGTCATACTTTGTACCATTTGTAAGGTATAATAACAAACCTAAAGCTTATTAATAAAGCTTTATACCTTTTGCATCCAAAAGATCATCATTCTCATGCTTAGTAAACATGGTTTTGTACTATTAGTGTAGCAATTGGCTTTTCACCTTTTATCACAAATTCTTCCAACTTTTGACAAATATTCTTAGTTTTGCTCAAACTAATAGTGTTATTTTTCTTATCTTACACAAAATCAATGCAAAGAAAATCATTAGGTTCACCAAGGTCTTTTATCTTGTAGCACTCTTGCAATTCATTCTTGTATTTTACAAGGATCTCAAAGTTTTTTCCACCAATAAATATATCATTGACATAGATAATTAGTGCAAGAACTATTTTCTTAATATACATTGTGTACAAATTGTTGCTATCTTTAATTATAATTAAGGATAGCTATAATTGCAACAAATATGAACATTGTTGCAAAGCAAGTAATTGGTCCATAAATTTATTGGTAATCAAGGCCTTTTACTTGAGTAAAAACTTTTGTAATCAATTGTGCTTTAAAACATTCAATAGAGCCATCACTAGTAAGTTTTTTCTTAAAAATCGATTTTGAATCCACAACCTTTCTACCATTGGATAAAAATAAAAATTTCTATGTACTATAATCTTTCAAAGAATCAAGTTTTTTCTTCATGGGACTCTACTCTTTGCAAAAAGGTGAATTTATGGCTTGCTCAATAATCTCTAATTCTGCATATTCATCAATATAAACTACATCTACTATTTCAATGGACAAGTCATAATCTCCTCAAATAGAATTCTTGTCTTTTTTCTAAGGTATGCAATATATTCTACTACCACTTATAATATTTGATGGATCAATGCCACCTACATAATGATTTATTGGTGGTAGAGCTTGAGTAGTTGCCTCTACTTTTGGTTGATGAAATTCTACTACTTCTATTGGTATATGATGTGCTTTCTCTTTAACCATTTTTCCATCTAATCCATCATGCACATGTAATGTTAAGGCTTGAGGTTGGAATATTTCTAATTCATTTGGATGTTGAAAATCTGATATATCAAGATTATTTCTATCATCCATATCTTTTCCAATTTTTTCTTGATGGATTAGTGGCTCATGAAGTAATTCACCCTTATTATTGAGAAAAATCTCATCTTAACTAAAGATCACCTTCTTCTCCTCAAGTAGAAAAATTTCACATCTTTTTTCTATTTCTAAATATCCAACAAACATATCCTTCTTTGCCTTTGCATCAAGCTTTTGACCTTTTTTTTTGGTATGTGATACCAAGCAGGAAAATCAAAGTAATGAGCATTTTGAACAAAATATTTTTTATATCTTCAAGTGACTTATTCACATAAGGCATATTAGTAGGTAAATCTTATCTTATGCCTTGTGAAATTGAAGAAGTTGCTATAATTTCTAATTCATCTATTTTAAGTTGTATATTTATTAAATTACATCAAATATTAGCACATGCTTCAATACAAACAACAAAGAAGACAAAGAAGATCAATTGTTTTAAAGGATTAAAGATCAAAGAAGAAAAGGATAAAATACCTATATGTGAGTCATGCATTGTTGACAAGGCTTATAGGCAATCTTTTTCATATAAGCATAAGCATGCTAATGGTATTTTAGATGTAATAGTGTCTGACCTTGATTATTTTAATATGGCTGGATAATATTAGATCCTAAAAAAAAATGCATTCTTGTGGTTGTGAAAGATGTCTACTAGATTCTTGGAGCATGTGATACTTTATTATCAGCTACAACTTTATGCAAGAAAGGTTGAAAATTTAACCTAAATATAAATGGAATCATATTTTCATCAAAATTGAGAAGCTTACTTTTGTTTGATTGGATGTATACATCTACTACACTATCAATGCATACATAATATCATAATTGAAATAATGATGCAATTATTATTTTTAAATTAAATGATGTCTCTTAAGCCAAAAGAATAATAGCAACTTTAACATTTACTATACCATTGTTGTTTGTTTCAAGACATTTTGCATTATCTCGCCAATGCTCTTTTTGTCTACAAGCCTTACAAGTACTTCTAGACTTATCAATCTTAGGCTTCTATTTTATTAAGGATGGTGTTTCTTTAAGACTTGTTTTTTCTCTTGCATGCACTACTAAAAGAAAAAATAAAAGACTAATCTTCTCCCTCCTTTGCATCTTCTCCTCAAGAAATATAGATTGTACTACCTCTTTTGTCACTTCTTCTCTTTTTTTTAATGCAACCAATTGAATAAGTAGATGCTGAGATTTTGGTAATGCATTAAGTATAAGTAATGCCATACTTTATTTATCCATTTCACCATTGGCTTCAATATATTGATTCTTAAGATAAAAAAATCTTTCCAAAAAAAATCTCTATAGATTTTCCATTCAATTTCTTCATTAAAAATATCTCAACAATAACCCCTGAGGGCTTGTGGATCTTAGCTAATACATCCCACATATCCTTTGTAGCATTACATTTTCATATATGTGCTAATTGAAAAGGCTTAACATTGAGTGTAATCAATGCTTGTGCTTCTCTTTTGCTTCATTCTCATTTTAATTTTTCATCAATATTTGTAGGACATTTTTATATCTCATCTACATGCATGTAAAGCTTGCAAATATGCATCAAGTATTTCATAACAAATATCCATGTACCATAGTTTTTTTTCATCTAATTGATCAATGTAATGATCCATTGAAGGTGCCAATGCCAAATACAATTAATGCAATAGCAACAAATAATTATAAAGAAATAGTTAACAAATCATCTATAAAATATAATATTTGAGAGAAGTAGTAGTATTAAGCTATATTGAACAAAAAAAAACTTGTTTTCACCACCATCAATAAATATAATTTAATTAAATAAAAATCACCATTAATAGAATTGAATTTCAACTCTAATAGCTCTAGCAGGGCTGCAGCAGCTCCCAAACTTCAGTAGTGTTCCAGTAATGATGGAGCTCCAACAGCAAGTAAATCATCCATGTTTTCATTTACGAAAAACATCCATTTTTCATTCAAATTTTATTTAATAATATTCATTTGTTACACTTTTCATCCAATTTTAATATTATGTTATGAAAATTTCATGAATAATATTATATTGCAAACAAAAATGTGTCAAAAGCCAAAGAAAGAGTACTTCTAATGACTTAGTTAAGAACTAGATAAATCACGGCTTTCAGTACATAGAATATGGAGCATACAACAGCAAGTCATTATATCATAAGTCAAGCAACACTTCTCAAGGTGTTGGTTTATGCAATTATAACATGTGAAATTGGACAGGCTTCAATCCTATATCATAAAGTAGAAGGTGTGTATTGCTCTAACTTAATTGGTGCAACAACATTAAAACTATCTACTCAGAAGCAAAATTCTTTGTTCAGCATTCCAAACTTCTAACAACATTTCATTTTCCACAGCCTCTACTTTATATTCAGTTATGTCGATGGCTTGTGCTCACATTAACAACAACAACAATAGTACCACAAAGACTTGATTAGATGTTTTAATCAAAACTTATTGGACCCAATTCTGGTATTTAGCAAATGAGTCATAAACAATGTTATAAATTACATTTTGATTTTGATGAATAAAGTATGATTTAGTTGATAGAGAGGATGTTTAGAAGTTTTGAGATTTTTTTAACAAATTTTTATGCCATTTGGAATTAGAGGCACTTGCATATATCTTTCATGTGTCATATTTTAATAATAAAAAAAAATTAAAAAAAATAAAAACTTTAGAATTCTAAAATAATGGTTATGACATGGTCAAAATATTAAAAATACACATCAAGAGAAAAAATTTAAAATAGATAAATTATTTTAGAAAAAAATATTGTCATTCTAATAAAATAAAGACTAAAATGATGCATAAAATAGTTAGATTAATAAAATATCTTATTTAAATAAGAAATTTAAAATCTATACAATATATCTATGGTTTTAAATAAACCAACTAAAATTTGGGTTGTAAATATTTAAATAAATCAATAAATAGAATGTAAAATTTATTGATAATCTAAGAAAAATTATAAAAGTGAATTTTTTATTCAAATATTAATTATTAATTAAAAAAAATCTAATATCAAATAGTATAAATTTTAATTTTGATAAATTATATTTTAATGACTTATATATATATATATATATATATATATATGTATATAATATTTTTTAATTAATTAATTATATTAAAATTTTACTAAATTAAAATTTTAATTTAATCATATTCAAATTTAAAATATTATATATATATTCATATATTTGCATATTTCATGCTTTGTATAACTTAGATGATTTTGAATCTAGTAATATATATTCTATGTTATTATTGTCTTAGCCTTTTTTATATCTTTTTAGTTATAACTTTATTTTGAATGTATCTTGGCTTTTAACTTAGTGCAATATGTCCTTACACTAACTCTTTGTTGCAATGTTAGAAATTGCCTACAAGACTTATCACATCATACTATTTTTAGATATATCATTGCTAAAGATATAAAGAAATTGTCTTTCCTACTTGGATGAAGTGAAGATATAATACAAAAAATATACATCATACTTAAGAGATGAAATCTAAAATTATTTGTATTTATTTTAAAATAAATAGTATTATTTTTTATTATATATATATATATATATATATATATATATATATATATCAATGATATTTTATATAATTTTTTGAAAGTCTATGGTTATAAGAAGATTCAATTTTAAATATAAGGTCTTCATAATATTAATTAGGATTCTAATGACATTAAAATTTCTTAAGACTAATTTTATACTTAAACTCAATTATTGAAAGTTAGTTGCTTTAAGTAAATTTTATTGCAAAATATGGACTAGAGTACTTAAGATGGTTGTCAATTATCAAATTAATCTTGGCTATAGAGAAGAAATTAAGATTATTAATAGTGTGTACTAAACTTCATTAAAATAATATTTTTTATCTTAAAACAAAATTTATAATATTTAAATTTTAAAATAATTTTAAAATAAATACAATAGTAACATATATCATAAAAAATACAGATAAACATCTTAGATAAAATATGATATATAAAATAATCATTACAATTTTTCAAACTTAAAGATGTCTAAACTATTGATAAATTATTTTTTGTTAATTATTTTAATACGTCATATTTTTATATTAATTTATATATGCTTAAAATAGTATTTTCTACTGCCACCACAATTTGCCATCTACCACATGTCAACATAGTTTTTACTATTGCCACCACAACCCATCACCCACTTGATGTATTTTTTTAGTATTTTTTTTTTCAATCAAAGAAATTATTGATTTTTTTAAAAATCAAAATACGTGGAAAATCAATTTTAATTTCAATCATTTTTTTATTAAAAATTTAATAAAAATAATTTGTGATGACAATAATAAAAACTTTGGTGGTATGTGGTGAATGGCAAATTGTGGAAACAAAAGCAAAAACTGTAATGACATTGGGAACACCCTTAAAATATTTTATTTCTAAATTTAAAAGTTAATATTTAGCAAATTGATAAAACAAATGCTCTTAACATAATAATAAAAATATATTAGAAACACAAAGTTTTTTTTAGCAAATTGTGCTTATTGTATTTCATAATCGAACCAACTTTAAACATTATTCATTATATTATTATGTAGAGAGGAGGTTACTAATTAAGTTATATAAAATTTATAAAAAAAATGCAAAATAAAATTACTCAAATATAATTGAATATAGTATCTAAAAAATTAAAGATTATGTTTAAATGAGGTAATTAAGTTATATAAAATTTATAAAAAAAATGCAAAACATTTATGCAAAAATTTATTCATTGCGCTAATTATCTTATAATTATAATAAATGTGAAGCTAATTTAAATTAAAAACTCTTATTAACTTGAAATTTATGTCATATGGTCCAGTTCAAAAAATTGCTATAATGATTTTACATAGTGTTTCTTTAATTAGTTGGCATGTTCAATGTTTAATACAAAATATAATCACACAAGTCGACTTATTCAATTTTTAAGATAGACCAAAGAATTCTTTACAAAACAATTTAATTATTATTAATAAATTTTTAATAATCTAGAAAAGCATTTTCATGAATGTTTTATTACTGGAAACATAGTAAGCAAGAAAATATTTCATTTATAGCTAATATCTAGTAATTTTTGTGTTTCAATTCACATAATTGGATATTCATTTAGTCTATTATACTTTATGTAGTTAAACACATTTTTTTCTATGTTGTATGCAAGTTTTGATTTGGTGCAAGAATTCAGTCTTAATTAAAGCACATCATTCTTGCCAAAAAACTGCTAGAATAATACTATAACATAGATTAAAAGTAGTACATTTTCTTAATAGAATTCATTGCATTTACTATTGGTATATGGCTATATGGTATGTTTTTTGATATTACATGTCCATAGGTGAGCACAGATGGACATCTCTTTTTTTAACATGTTGCTAAGAAAATTAAATATTATTTTATTTTAGAAATAAAATCTAAATAATACAATTTATAAATACATGATAATATAGGTTATTTTTATTTTTACAATGTACTATGTATATATATATATATATATATGTGTGTGTGTGTGTGTGTGTGTGTTTTATTAATATTAATTAAATTAACTAATAAGTTGAAATTATTTATTTTATAAAATTTATTGTATAATTTATAAAAACTGACTTGTAAGTTTGAAAACATTACAATGTAAAAAATAAAATAAAAATAAAAGTATTCTAAATTAAATCACTACATCATAGACACGAAACATTCCATTTTATTTTGGGGACTAATTTCCACCATATATTTATATATATATATATATATAAACTCATTTTAAATTTGTAATGACTTGAAACAAAACAACTATAATAATAGAGGTGAACTAAGGGTACATGCTTCCTGGTGTACCCACTAAACATGACGCAGACGCGCGTCAAGATTAGAGACCCGGCACGCATCTTTTCCAGAGTCAGAGGGAAGGGAGACAGTGGACGAACGAGCAGGCAAACGAACAAACGAACGAACTAACGCATGAATGAATGAGATGAAGGATGAACTTATGGATGGATGAAGAAGGGGCCGAAGACACGAGGCCAGCCAGCCAGGGTTAGGGTGTGGGCAACAAACAGTGAGCGAGAGAGGGAGCGAGGGAGCGAGGGAAGGAGTCGGGGAAGCGGGGGAAGAAGAGAGAGGTCTTTCTTTCTCTGTTTCTGTCTGTTTGCTCTCTCCCTCTCACTCACTCACGCACTTTCTTCATTCCATTCGATCCTGCGTGATGCTGTGTTTTCAACGATCGCTCGTCGTCGTCGTCGTTGTCGTCGTCCCCGTCGTGTCTCGTGCACATTCGCCACCTCCGCCGTCTCCGGCTTCGCCTTCCTCCGTCTTTCTCCTCCTCCGCTTCGGGACTTCTCTCTCACGCCAATTCTCTCACCCTCCAATTGCTCCCACCCCTCTCGCGAATTTGGGTAGCACCAGTGATCGGCGCTTGAGTGGTCGCGATTGCGAGTGAAACGCTGGTCGATCCCTGCCTTCATGCGCTCTGACATTGATTTTTGGGCGTCGTAGTGTGGTTATTTTACTGCGAGTTGGAGTTCTTTGTGAGGGGTAGTTCGCGACGGTTAAGCATTCAATTCAGTTTGGGGTTGGATACCCTTATCTGGTTACAGGAGCGGTAGTTGGCTGTGGCTGTGGCGATTAATGTTGAGCTTCATCCAGGTGAGGACTGAACCGGTGTCGGTGTTCGTTTACTGTGGCCAACTAGCATCCCCTTAGAGTGGTTTCGCAGTGTTTGCAAGTTCATGGATGTTGTGTGCGTGGAAAGTAGCGGAGCACTAGTCTGCGTTTCTGATTTGATCGTGGAGTCGGAAGCTTCTGTGCATGAATGTTTTTTAGAGACTGAAATTATCATGAGATCTACTGCAGTAATATCGTAGTTAGGATGTATCAATCTTACAATTGAAGCGTTTCACAGGAAGCAGATGTATGTTAGTATTTTGTGGCTGTCCCGTCGACCTTAGCGGGTTTCAAGACGATTTTTCGATTACATTGGAAGTCTAAGAACAAATTGTGGGATTCCCACCTACTGATAATCTGCTTGAGAAGCTTACCGTTTCAATGATTTTAATTTTTCCAGATGATGAAGCTTTGTATACTCACAGTATTGTTTCTTTAGTGCCTCTTCTAGAGTTGGTTACTTCCATCATATGTGGCACCTCTGTGAAAAGGTTTAATCTCATATACTATGTTGGTGAAGTTATGACATTCCAAGAGCTCGATCAATTTTCTGGGTTCATAGATGTACTACGATTTTAATCTATGTTTTTATGTAATTTAGTGCAGAACCCTGTGAGACGTTCGTTTTCTGCAACGTTACAGCGAAGCTTTTCCTGAGTCGGAATGAATGCTTGCCCTCCCCTTCTTTTCTGATACTGTAATCATCCCCACTACGGACATGAAATGTATTCCTTCTTGGAGACATCATCATGGTCAATACATGCCTATTAAACGCACAGATAGTTCAAGCGATTGCACAGTTTCACCCGTCATTCAAACCTGTCGCAAGATACTGTGCACAGTAAGACCTGGCGATTGAGAAACTCTTTTATTCCCCTTCATCATCAATATGTAGACTTGGCTACAGCAGCAATTGTATGCAATCTAGTCAAACTTTTGTGCCTCTGCGAGATCTCGTAAAGCGCCATGTCACAATTGAAGAAGACAGCTCGCCGTGGTTGTGTGATGGGAAGTTGGACGGAGGAGTCTATGAAAGAGGCTATTAAAGAGGTGAAAAAAGGCAACGACTCCATCCGCAAGATAGGAGACCGATATAAAATCCCTCCATCCTCGATTCGCGATTGGATGAGTGGGAAGACCTCGTCCAAGAAGAAGGGTCCCCGAACAGTTCTTTCGAAGGAGGAGGAGGATGCTATAGTGGAATGGTGCTTGACAAACCAGCAGATGAGTCGTGGAATTACCTTTTACATGCTGCGAAAGAAAGTTGCAGATGTTTGCCAGGGACGAGAGACTCCATTCAAAGATGGTGTTCCTGGCAAAAGATGGCTGGAATGGTTTCGAAAACGACACCCGAGGGTAGTGATTGAGCCAGCTCATGCATTGAAAGGAAAAAAAAGACCTGAATCGGAAAGGGAAGTCTTGACGGCTAAAAGAAAAGAGTTCAGTCCTTCACGACTGCTGGTAGCTTCGGACAGAGATATATTGTCGCAGGAATTTGTTGATCGAAGTATTCTTGGCGCCGTGTTGGGTGATAGTTCCGGGCTGGACGATCACGAGTCTCACGTGATTCTGACACAGACTCTCACTAAAATAGAGGAAGAGGAGCGTACACTGGTAGCAGCGTCTGGTCCGACCAAAGGCAAGCTTTTATTTCTTCATTTTCGTCATGATATTTGTGGATATCTCTCACTCAAGCTCCTCCATCGAGGATTTTTAATCGGCTTCATTTCCTAACCATGGCAATTAACTGTGGGCTGTTGATTATTAGAGTCGCATCCAGTTTTGTAAACCGTTATCAAATTTCTTCAAATATCTCGACTTTAGACACAACACGCCTACGGCGATGTTCTCTCAATTGAGTTCTGTAGTGAACTCTTAATTTTTTGTAGATAAGGGACATTTGAAGGGCTAGCTTCCATGATTTTCGAAGATAGGTAGGTTGTATACTTATCCTACATTTTAAAGATTTCTGCATTCACTGTTTGTAGGTCATGAAGATGACACGATGAGCAGCTTTGGCGGACAAAATGACAGTTGCGTGGATTGCACGCCCTTTGGTACAAATCAGGAGAAGAATGATGTCTCTGAAAGCCCAGCTGAAAAATCGATGAGCTAATGAGAAGCAAACACATAATACAGGAGCAAGCTGTCTGTTTAGGTGCCCATCAATGTGGACGTCCTGTGCAGCCTTGTGCAGCCCCAGGATGCGTTGGTGGATGAGAAGTTAAATCCCTCTTCGACCACGCTAGTACTGTTAGCATCCTTGACCTCTGAGTTGCCAAATGTTACTTCATCAAAAGAGTCTCTACGAAAGTGAAATTCTCTGTGCGCGATAAAATCCACGCCGTGGTTGCTTCGAGAGTCCCAGAACTGTTGGTTGCGGCTACATTCTGGGGGCATTCACGCCACTTAGATTACATTTTTCAGATAATACATTGACATATTACGATGTTGCGTGCACATCATCATGGCAAAGGTGTGATTGACAGAACCGTTTTGGGGACTAAAATCTTCGCGGGAAAGATTATGGTATACATCGTGGGTGTATGGGCAGCATGATGTAGGGTAGAACTTGATCTATCAGTACTGCAAAGACGCTGTTGCCAAATATGTTGTGCCACATTATAAACTGGTGAGATCAATAAATGCAGTGATCCAGAACCACTCTATATTTACGTATTAATTGGCATGTTCACAACAGCTGAAGATCGTACTACTGCCATAAAGATTGTCAACCGATACAAAGGAAAGATCAAACACAAGACCGAAAGATACTTCACAAGACATTATTAAAATCATTCGATTAAGTGTAAACAGATACAGTCCGAAATGCCATTCTTGCAATAATATACAGAGTTTACCGGCTTATACTTTAGTCGTGACTCATTCCTAAACGACTTTGTCCAGCCACATCTTAACAGTATTAATCGCCTACATCAAGGGTTCCACTGAAATATGCTTGCGGTTTTGTCACCATAATGGACCACACACGGAATCGGCTCCAACAACAACCTTAAAGAATCAATCAATCGTTCCTTAAAGTGGGTGTACTTTTACTGACCTAAGTGAAATCACACCACTTCTTTGAGGAGTTAGAGTTCTGCTAACTAAATATGCAAAAGCGAACCGCATCAACCACCGACTGGAAGCTCAGATCCTGGACCTTGTTCTGTGCACAAGAATGACTTTGCCGCACACTAAGGTGTCTCTTGCGACACACACAGCTGCAAAATTTTATAAATTATCTGGAGCTTGAAGTAGCTGGCTGATGCAGCTCTAGACTTTCATGCATGCAACTTGGTGCTTGCTGTCGGGTAGCTCACACAACCGCGGATGTACCATGTTGCATTGTACTGTTCCCATAGGACAACCTGGTTTCCCTCTTCAACCACTTCACCCTGGATTGGAAAAGAAAAAAACAAAAGTTTAAACAGCTGATGTTTGACACTCTACTTTAACACACATGTACGTTGTATTTGAAGTGATACGACTTCTTTAGAGGAGATCCAGCTAGCACATTTGGTTTTGTGATGAGTACAGTACTAAAAGCCCCACGCTTTCAAACTCAAAAGTGACAAGATGCTCGGTTCAGAGGGAGGAGGGTTGTACGCACCCTTCGATTGCAGAGAACATAGCTGTCTTCTTCCAGTACTACAGGTCTTGAGCTCCGGAGACTGTCAATTCCATTTTCGCCTCTACTTTGGTAGAAAAAGTCCAAAGCGGTTTGAACCCGCGCCCTGTCTCTGGACTGAAGCTGCCCCCAGTAGCCATCCTGGTCGATGCTGGTTCCTAGCTCGCCAGTAGATGAGAGCTGCGTGATCCTGTTGATTCTCACCTCCATTGAAAGATTTCTCGATATGAGGGATTTAAGATCCTCAGAAACCTGAGCGTCCCTCACACCGTTAACTTTCTGATACCTCCATCTCACTTGGTCAGCACAGATGGCAAGCATAGCCTCCAAATCCCCAAATCTGGACAGCGCTTCGTCGAATAGCTGCCACCGCACTTCCAGGTGACGCATAACCGCCTGCCATGCCTCCCTCCACCGTCAGAAAGATGAAACTTAAAAACAATGTTGACGACCTAAACTGCTCTACACGTAATGACTGAGACAGCAGCAATCCAGCACTAGTCACAGTTTTGCAGGGAGAAAAAGCACCACCTCACCTGTAATTCCATGCGAACATTCCAGTCCACATCGTTGCTGCCGGTGTCCAGGTTGCTGTTGTAGAAATTCTCCTCATCCACGTCGGCAGATGTGTTGTCTTCGTCGATGTCAACTGACTGCTGAAAGCAAGGCCGGGAGCAAAACAGGAACCGGAGTAGACCACTACTGGCTTTAGGTCGATGAAGATTGTACGAGTGGTGACCAAACGTATCGTTCGTGATGTTGTTCTTGCCCGGAGGCGGAAGGCGATAGGTAGTGAAGTTGGCACTCGGACTCATCGGCTTCACACCCATTTTTGCCCTCTATAAGCACAAACACACAGAGGCGGAGAGTAAGAACAGGGCATATTTGGGTTTTCCCTGCGTGATCAGATCCCTGAACTTAAATTTTATGCCTCGTCATTATGACTAAATTAATTACATACCGAACTGACCCACCGTGAGACGAAGTTTTCACGTGTAAGTAATCAAAGATAGTGAGGTGGCTTCGAATCTAGACAAGGAAGCTGAGAGCGCAACGGACTGTTCAACACGCAGGCGCCTTTACCACTCTAATACGACATCTCAACTTCGGCACACAATGCAATCCTGTATTTATCAACTTCACCAAGTCTCTAGACTGCTCAAGTTCCAAACTGTTCCAGTGGAAACAAATGAGAATTTGGGAAGTCCTAAGCCATACTGCTGATGTCCGCATTGGGAGCGAACTAACTAATCCAGTGCATGACTTGAAATAACTACGCCAGGACGATCACAGCTCGTATCACGTACTCAAAAACACCAATTCTAGTTCCTAATTATCTACCACAGTCAAGCTATCCCTTCCCCGTGGCTTGGAAAGCAGGGATTGACGAGCAGATTCAAATGCCTCAAGCAATGCCAACATCTACGTCTACAGGGCACCGCTACACATCGGAACGAGTAAGGGAGAAAACGTCTCGAGATTCGTTTCAATCTTGCGCTCTCTAAAATCCTGTACACATGCCTTCGCATAGCGCCTTCTATCACTACTTGGAATTCCCAGCTCTCGGTCACAACCTGAATAAATTTATAACCGTCGGAGGCACCAAACTCGTAGATTACACCCCAGGAAGACCCGATTTCTACGGATTCTGAATCACTCGCACCGCAACAGCACCTCGACAACCTGAACACAAACAGACCATGACAGTAGCTCGGAGCACTCATACAAACGCACCCCTTAAGTCTCGTCAAGGATTTGGTGAACGCTGCAAAACAGGCTGCAGTAGATGGCCTCAACTACCACCGCACCATTGTTTTATTGTTTTTTTTGTGTGTTTGTTCGTTTGTTTTTGCTCAATTGCGCCAACCTTTGCAAAACAGTCAACCGCACCTACAATCGAAACCCCGGCAGCTCCTCTCCCCTGAACAAAAGCTAAACCCTGACATACAAATCCAATCTAAGATGAAGAAGCATGAGGTTGTAGGCTACTGATCACGGAGTAAGGCGCAGTAGTGGAGTGCCTATGATGAGGAATGAGCAGCGGCCCTGACAGGCAGGCGGGCATATCCAGAATAGAAGTAACATTTGAGCCTGACAGGGCGATGCGGATACAGCAGCCTCTCAACTGCGACAAAACTAAGCACCCTGTGCGCCTGCAGGGGGGGGGGTATAAATATAGAGCGCGGGGCATGTGTGCCATTACTGCGTGCGTTGCGAGCTTCACTTGCTGCTGGCCTTGGAACTCGGAGAAAGCCTCGGAGGGACGGGCCGAGCCGGGTGGGTTCGGATCCCCCCCCCCTCCCGTCCCTTTCCGTGCTATCTTCCCCCAGACATTTCCATTCTCCATACCTTTTACTTTTCCATTCTCCAGCTATGGGACTTGTACCCCCTGTCAAGCAATATTTTTGACGTGCCGTATGATGCTTTCTATCTAATTTGGACATACCCAAAGAATGTAACCAACCAAAATTATGTTATATTAAATGTTAAACAATTCTGAAATGTGATCATGTTTAGCATTTGTCACTTTTTTCCTTTTTCTTTTTCTTTTTTCTTCCTTGCATATGTTGTGACAGGTCGTGTTGAAATCTTAACTAGAGATATTGAAAAGCCTTTAAACGTACAAATACGAGTAAAAAGCAAAAAAAAAATGTACAAATGGTTAAATTGCTGAATAATGCAGTGAAAAAGTACATGTCTCGCATCCGATTGTCTCTCAATTGATGTTAATTTGTCGAGGTTCTCTAGACACAGTTGAGAATTGATTAACGAAGCAACAAGGTCCTTTAAAGGAAGGGGGTGTTTCAAACCACGCCACATTCTATGTTAGACGGGGAACTTTGTCCCAAGCAGGGACAAGAAGGGCCATGTCAAAAAGTAAAAAGGAGTCCCCCTTTTTTATATTAAAAAAGGGGGGAGGTGGGGTGGTTGAGGATCCAATTGAAGGCCGAAAGAGGGCTGAACAAGGAGGCCCATTTGTCCAATTGGGGAGGCTTGAACCCCCCCCCCTCCAAAGGGGATTCTCAAAGCAAAAGGCTCCTTCATATAGCTTTTGCCTTTTCTCAATAGCTCTTTAGAGCATGTTTTAAAAGCCCTGGAATCCTGCTTCACTGGCACCAAATATGCTAACCCGTGCTCATCCTCACTGCCCGGTTTCTGCTTTAGGTGCCAGCGTATTCCAATAAGCTGTACGGGCTGGAATTGGGGGCAGGCCCCACTATATTTCTGCTCTGCCACCCTGCCCTCTCCTGCCCAATCTCGCACTGCCCAAACTCAAATCTTCGGTCCCTTTGTTTATATTAAACAAACACTTTGCTAATTTGGGTGAGAGTGGACAAGGCGTCTTACATTAGTTTTGAAGCTGCGGGCAGTGATTTGGTTAACTCCTCCACAACTTTTTTTTGGGGGGGTAGGATCTGCCCGGAAGTTAACCGGCTCATTAAGGCCTACTTTGTCATTTATACTTGGGAAGGACAAAAGTGGCATCATTTTTATTTTTATTTTTATTTAATATTTTCTGCTAGTTAAAATTATTACTGTGAGTAATTACACCATGATGTCAAAATTTAAAAGAGGTATTTGGGCTTATTCATTACAAGTTGTTAAGAAAATTTCGTGAAGAAATAGATAAGTAATATGTATCCCTTTTTTTAATACTTCCTCACTTCCTCCCTCAACTCTTTGCTCTGCAGTCATGTGTTGATCCATTTTTCGCCAATCAATGCTCTCTGCTTTCAACAAGATAGATTATGTCTGTATTTGTGTATGAATGTATGTGATTATATATATATATATATATATATATATATTATTTTTATAGAAATTATTATTGTGATTTGCTTGTTGGTTACAGTTGGCTTCAGAATGTAAACATTAATTTTACCCTGTCCACACTAATTGGACTTCAATTATTTTATTCTCAAAAAAGAACTAAAAGTATTGCTAAGTTCCTGTTGATTTAATACCAAATAATAATATTAATGTTAATAAGTTCCTTAATTACAAAATTCAGCAATTGATGTTGCGCTTGGTTAATCAGAAAATAAACAATGTTAGTGTTAAGTTGCAACCGTCATTCAATCTCATTAATTTAGAGACGTCCAATTACACGCCATCCACAGCAAATTCCATTGATTTTTCTCATTTAATACACTCAAATACATACAGACAATAATAAAATCAGTAAGAATAAATAATCACTTGCATGCATCAAAAAAATGCAACAAAAATAAACCTTCTTACACAAACCCATTTACTGTCAATTGGAATGCTGCAACCACTGTCGAGCACCTCTTTTGTTTGAAGAGGATAAAATTTTCAAAACACAATAATATACAAACGAATTTGTTTCATTTTTTTAACCAGTGCAGTTTTAATTAGGATTTACAATCACGAGGAGAAGAAAAATTAGTTAACCAACATTGGTTACATAAACAAATTTTAAGTTGAATCTCATATGTCTAATCATACATTTTGTTAAATTTGAAAACTTTTTAGGGTCATTGTTCAAAGTTTCTGAGACACTGGAGAGAGTAGTTGAATGTAGCAAATTTAGAATGTGGAATGTGCCACGTCACAATGCCATGTCGCCAAACAGTTAAAGGGCCCTGGAATCCAGAAGCATTGGTCTGTGAGATGCGGACGGTTATAGGTGCTTCTTCCAATCAGGCATCTATGAGCGTGACCCATTAAATGTATGTTGTGTGATTTAACTACATACGGCGTCATCAACGGTTGGATGTGAGTATTTAGTAGAAACTTAAGAATGTGGGTCTGTTACTTTTTTATTTTTGTTATTCCATTACGTTGAATTGCGTTTCTCCTGTGTGGATAGGTATCTGAGTAAACGAAGTTAAAAAAATAATATTCTGTGACTGGGAAAAACCTGGAAATAGATTGTTGGTGTCAGTGGTTCCATGTTAGGGTAAGCACTATGCATTGAGCATTAAAAAATATATAATAAAATAAATTAAAATTTATTTAGTGTTTTTGTTTGTGGTTATTACTAATTTTTTTGTAATTTGTGTAATACATTCTGCATTGGTAGCTGGGGTTTTAGTTTGATTGATTTGTTTATTTCTCAGTGAAAGGAGCTGATGAGTAGGATAAATTCGTCAATGTATGTTGTATTATTTGGCCAGAAAAATAAAGATTTGGTCATATCATTGTATCAATTTATAAAACTCGATGAAACACTTTAACCACACTTTTTTTAGTTTGATAAATCAATAATTTTCGTTCATGACGTTGTTTCAATATTGAGTTTCTACATGATTTGATTATTATTATTATTATTACAAAATAAAATATTAAAATATTACAATTATTTTTAGCGCATTCATTTGGAAAAAGTGCCACATAATTAAAATGGACCAGTATCTTATTATCTGATCAAAATTACGTTTATATTGCCTGTAAATCAAACATTTATTTTTAAAAAATCTTCTTCTGCAACCAAAAGTTTGTGTGCGTAGCAGAAGTGAATAATTCTTGTATTTAAGTACAATTTACATGATCTTCATTTAGACTGTTTCCTATTATCTCTTAATGAAAATTAAGTTATCATTATTAAAATTCATTCTATAAATCATGTTATTTTAATTTTATTATCTTGAAGCAAGAAAGTTTAAATTCATTTACATACAAACAAACTAAAAAATTAAGATCTGGAATGACTTTAAATTTTTTGAAGCATGGCAGGTTGTGAAATTTTGATCTCAGCATGAAGACTGCTGGCATGGAGATAAATGCAAAAAAAATCAACATCATATATTGAATCATTATTGGATAGTGTGTAAGATATTTCTGTAAACCAGTTATTGTAATGAATTTATGAAGAGGCTAGTCGGCATGTATTTTTAAAGCCTTCCACTTTAAGATCAACATTTTTTTATTTTTAATTCTTGTCGTTATGGTGATTATAAAGGTCTTGGAGAATTTGTAACCAACAAATTTATTTACAGTATTTCGATAGTTTTTGTTCATATACCTATCTGTATGTTATTATTATTCTTATTATTATTACTACTACGGAACCCTTCAGTTCATGTGGATGTCAGTTTCAATGATAACCATTACATTTTCAAAGAATTAAATTATTCATGAATTTTTTACATGTGTATACATGTATTTAGCAAGAGAGGAGTGGGGTTTATTGACCAAAACATCAAATCAAATGAAAGTATACATTTATTGTTTTTACATAGTTATAGAAAGCAGCATAAATGTAGTATGAATATATTGAAGACTTTCATTAATTTTCTAGGTTTTGAGTTGTAATCAGAATTTGAGTATAATCCTTGTTATGCACAAGAATGATTTTAACCATGTACACCGTCAATTAATTATATTTATGCATAATTTCAAATTTATTTAAATTCTGTAATACCTACATATTTTAAAAGAAATACTTTTCACATGCCAAATTTTTATTTAGAAATTATTCCACCTACAAACATCATAATTATCCTTGTGAGATTGAAATTATCCACATTAGAATTTGAAATTTACATCTAACCATGAGTACTCAGGTGGGGGTTAAAAAAAATACATATTTTGAGAAACAAAGTCTGATTATAGTCAAGAGTCCTATAATTGGTTAAATTTAAGTATTGTTTTAAAACTTATACTTTTACAAGTTTCTATTTACAAAAAGAATTCATAATAATAACTAATAATATAGAATGTCATCATTATTTATTTATTTGTATTTTAAGATAAATACTTATTATTTAAAAATTATGTCTTTTAATAATCTTGTACCTTGTCTTGTTTTTTTTAACCAGTAATGTATCATGTAATAGTTATACTTTGTGTATAAAGCTCTATTCCCATAGGTATTTTAAATATTATTTTGACTTACATCTATATATATATATATATATATATATTTATATATATAATGTGTTTATCATAATCTTAAGTAAAAAAAACCACATGTAATGTTGGAAATCTAGTTTTCTTTTATCAAAATTTAGCTGTGTTATTCTTCTCAACAATTTGTACCTGCCACTTGTAACATTTCTACACTAAGAATTCTTTAAGATAAAAGAAATATTTCAGCAGTTTTTGCCATAACTTCTCAAACATTTGTAAAAATACTTTGTTAGGGTGCATTTAATAAATAAAAACACACATGACTACACTATTTTTGTTATTCAGAAAATGAATGCATTGTGACTTATCTCATTGCTAGTGACCTCTTGGCTAACCTTTTGAAGTGTAATGCCAACTAAGAAAAAGCTTCTCAATTTCAACAAATCACAAACTTAGAAAATTGTAATCTCACTTTTTTCGGATACATAAAAAACCCTCTTTTACACCGTACAATGTAAGTTAAATTCTTAGCATCTTCAATTTGAGCAAGTTTGAAGGTCACCCACAAATAATGGAATCTACCAGCACAGATATTTTGGACACGGCAGCCACCAATGATACCTACCGCCGCTGATTGGCAAGGAACCATACCACGGTACCAACGGCCGTATCCTACGACCGAGCTTCCCTTCAAGTGGGAACGGGCTCGTCCCCCGAAGGCTGAGGGTAAGCCACGTCCTTGAATCCACACGGTGAATCCCTCAGTCCGACTTCAGTGAATTCCTACGACCGTGGGATCTCTCTTTGAAGATGCTACCAGAGAGATTCTGGTTGGTTGGTGCGAGTGGAACCGTGTTCCCTTGGTGCCATTGGGAACGCACTTTTTTCCTTTGAATGGAGGGCGTTCCCATGGTTCCCGATTCACTCAGGGAGGGATTTTGTGTCTCTCTCTATTTGGAGGCGGTGGGTGTTTTTTTTGTAGCTCCCTCCCCGTTGAGTCGTGGACGTGAGTGGTTGCGCTTGCAAGCTTTCATGGAGCGCGTGTCCAAAGCCCAGAATGGAATATGTGAGCGTGCTCTTCTTACGGTTATATGATTCAGTTGGAGGAAGTGTCGAACAGCGTAGGAATTTCTGTCCGGTGTCGGGTCTGGGAGAAATGCCGTGCTGTCAAGGTGTGAGGAGTGTGAGCTCCGATGGGTTTTCTGTCTAGTCGAATTGTGCTCGGACAGCTGCGTTGCGTAATGGCGGCGCCTGTAGAAATGCTAGACCGTGTCTTGAGCGCTGTTTTTTCAGTGTTTTGTGGTGTGTGTGGCTGTGGATATCTGTTCTGCTGCTGTCGCATTTGCAATCTGTAATTCTGCTCTGTTAGGTGTATTTTCCCCTCGCCCCTGCTGCTTTGTGCGAAATCCTCTAATCTTCACTGTATTCTGCGGTTAGATAGTGCCGTTTTGATGTTCTACTTCTGTTTTTTTTTCACTGGATTTCTTGGAGAATTTTAGTCTGTAAATAGAGACAGTTCAATTCATTTTGGGATTTATATCGTGCTTGCAGCATTATGAGAATTTTTTCATGTGTACCTGTTCAGATGAATTACACTAAACACCATAAACATAGCCTGGTAAGTAGTCACGAGACATTTGTGCTAGTAATCTATTTATGAATTTTGTATACTTTAATCGCAACATAGTTACGTATTTATTTATATCCTCAAATGTCATCGTGATTTCTAGCATTGATCAATGTTGCTGATTTTTCAATATTTTTCACAATGTAGGTTACACAAAAGCCACAAATATCTTTTTGACTACTTCAACAAAGAACCAGTGATTAATAATTTTTGGCTGGTTCTGAATTGTTTTAAATAATGGACAACCTGTTACTGAATAGTATTAGATGTTATTCTGGACATCACGAAATCCGACCTGTAGCGTGGAAGGAACGATCAAACCAGTGTAAACCTTTGCATGGTCTCGTGGGCTTTAGTCATCAGCGAAATCTGTGTATTTGTAAGACAATATCTAGTAGTCTTCTGCCCAAGAATATCATTGATAGACAATTTAAGAGCAGCAAATATTGTACTCCAAATTCTATAAAGCATGGTATCTTTTCATCAAAGCCATTATTACAGAAGCAAGCAAGGATCATAAGGATGGAGTTCCGCAGTGACAGTGGTAATGACTCCAAGACTACTCTTACAAGTGAAACCAAAACTCCTGGCTGGAGCTTTTTTGACGACTCAAGGTGCGACCTTTTTCCTCGTATTGGTGGGATTAGGTCATTTTAACGTGAACACTTCAAGGGGCTTTAGCCTTACTCTCAGTTCTGAATTGCTTTGTCTTGTCAGCAATATGTTCAAGGCAGATGATCTGGGCAAGGACATCGTCATGATTGCTCTACCAGCAGTGCTAGCATTGGCAGCTGATCCTATTGCGTCTTTGGTGGATACTGCATTCATTGGACAAATAGGTGAATTCAATTCTGGAGTGAGAGTTGTCAAATTGGAAATCAGGGAAAAAAAGTGATGATAGAGATTGTTGCCTCGCAACTCTCCTTGTGTTTTCAATCGATTTATACAGGTAGTATGGACTAGAATGACGGAGATATTCATGCTGGTTGCTTTGCTTGGTAGCATCCCTTGAATCGTGTACCATGTTTGGACTCATTACATGCAATCTCTTTTTTTTTCACTAGGCCCGGTGGAGCTGGCTGCTGTTGGTGTCTCTATATCAGTATTTAACCTAGTCTCCAAGGTATGCAACATTCCTTTGTTGAATGTTACAACGTCATTCGTGGCAGAGGATGCCTCGGAGGAGTCGTCTGGTGTTGACGATCTCACGAAGTTTCAGGAATCAGAGTCCACCCCATTGCTGAGTGCAAATCGTAAGATATTCATCATTATGTATATGACAGTCATGCAGTGTTCTGAGAGAGAGCGAGAGAGATAGAGAGTGAGTGCCGATAAAGCCATTACCCTCTTTTGTGGTCTAATCCTCCTTTCGTACCTTGATCACTTTGTCAAGTTGTCAATTTTTAATTCTCAAGTTGTTGAAACTGGTGTTATAAATTCTTTCTCTTAAAGCGAATAAGTAGCTTTGTTCCTTTGTTCGTGCCCAAATGACTTTGCAAGCTAGTTATTCCAGCATTAGTGAAGTTACCATCTGAAATTAATCTGTTGTTTTCTACATGTCAGGTAGTCAGGCTTCCAAACCTCGCCCTGTTGATATCTCGGAAGAACAGAAGCGCTTTCTTCCTGCAATTTCGTCTGCTTTGGTGCTCGGTATCGCCCTTGGAGTTGGAGAGGCATTCATATTGGCTTTCTTAGCGGGTCCTATTTTGAATGTTATGGGAGTTGGCGTGGTAAGGTAGCTTGTTTCTATCGATCTTGAATGACTACTATCAGAGATGCATACGATTTAACATTGTATGAAATATCCGCACATTGTCTCAACCTTGGCTCATGTCAAGTCATGGATTTTCGCTACGATTGTGAATTTTTGTACTTTCTGGGCTTATGTATTCTGACTACGCGTGCTTTCAGGAAAGCGTATATTCAATAATCTTGACTGTGTATGAAGAAATATGCAGCTATATTTTTGTTCATTTTCGCGTGCCCCAAGTCAATTAAGAGGATGTGTCTTCCTATCAATTGTTAGCATATTTTATCTTGGATAATTTAGCTGGCTGTGCTAGGCAGTTCAAGCTCCATTATATAATAGATCCTAACATAATGAACATTGAAGCAGGCATCCCCTATGCACACTCCAGCTTTAGAATATTTGGCTTTGCGTGGTCTTGGAGCACCTGCTGTGGTGGTGGCTCTTGCCATTCAAGGTGTTTTTCGCGGTTTCAAAGATACAAAGACCCCATTGTACGCTAGTAGTAAGTTGCTCTCCACGCAAGCAAATTCTATCATATTTAGTTGGTTCATTTTGACGCGCATAGTCGAGATTTTTATGTGTGCTCACAATATATTGTAAAATGGTTGCAGTCGCAGGGAGCTTTGTCAACGTTTTTTTGGATCCTGTTTTAATGTTCTCCCTCCATCTCGGTGTTGGTGGGGCTGCAGTTGCTACAGTAGTATCAGAGTAAGAGGGAAATCTTTGAGTTCGAACACGTCTACTTCACTAATAATTTTACTTAGAAAATTTGTTTTTTCTTTCCTTGTGTTTTGGAAAATAAACTTTCTATGTCTTGGCAGGTATTTTATTGCAAGTGTACTTTTGTGGAAATTGAAGCAGCGTGTTCTTCTATTTCCAAAACGGTGGGAAGACTTAAAATTCGGCCGTTTCTTGACATCTGGTGCGTTACCGACATTAATTACTAGAAACTTGCATTTTTGTCTAGCTTATGGGCGATTACGTAGCATCGTCTTTGATTTGCTAGCGAGCTATTTTGTTGTGGAGTAAATTAGTTTCTCTTGTGTTTTAATCGGTGTAGCGATGATAGCGTGATTTACTTCTAAGCTTGGCTTGTGACCGTTGCTATGAATCGACAGGTGGTTATTTGATCGGACGGACCATTTCGCTATTCGCAGTTTTCACGTTGGGTACTTCTATGGCTGCTAGGCAGGGAGCCATTCCCATGGCTGCTCACCAAATTTGTGTGCAGATTTGGCTAGCAGTATCACTTCTCTCAGATTCCTTAGCACTCGCTGGCCAGGTAAAGGGGTCTAGTCCGTTTCGTGCACTTGTAGATGATTGTGAGACAATTAAGATGATTGAACTTCTTATCGGTGATGGAGACGTCTCAATCTTTTGTTGTTATTGCACCTTGTCTTCTTTGGGGTTCGACATTCTATCCGAAAAAGGTGACTTGCTGGATTTTGGATATTATGACTACTATATTGCTCACTTGGTTTTGGCCTCAATTGTGGCTACTGGCATCTCAAATAGTGTGATAGGATTGTCACACGATTTGGACGCCAGGTTCGACAACGTAATAAAATTTGTTCTAACTTATTGGGGATATTTCTGGTGTGAATTTTCTAGGCTATCATTGCTGGTGCCTTTGCCAAAAACGATTATAAGCTTGTCAAGGAGGCTTCCATCCGAGTATTGCAGGTGCGTAGTGAAGTTTTTTTGCTTAGGCATGCATATATGCTTCGTGACTTGGTGCTGTTGATCATGGATGTCACTTGCGTCTGGAGGGTAGTGAAATGTACACAATTATTCCTAGCATCTCTTTGTGACCTAAGGTTAATCTATTTCCTGTCCACTGTAGTCAAGTCATTCGATTCCTAATAGGAATTTGCTAATGTTTATCTTGGTACCAAGTTGCCCTGAAAGGAGTTGATCAAGTTTCCTGATTGAGAAATCTTTTACCCGTAATTATGGAATGCAGATTGGACTTGGCCTTGGTGTTGTTTCGGGATTAGCCCTTGCAATTGGCATGCCTACTTTCACAAGCGTGTTTACGGATGACGAGACTGTGTTGTTTTACGTTGGGCTTCTTATCCCGGTATATCACCTTTTGCACTAATACACGAAGAGTAGATTACTACTGTACAACTTCCTATATTACTCAAGTGTGCCTTTTCAAGTAGGATCACATCTTGTTTCTTTAACTGTCGAAGCAAATGGTTGGTTTTTGAAAAGGAATGTTCTGATACTGCTGTTGTTGTGAATTGACAAGCATTATTTGAGGTTAGCTTAGTTTCGATAGCTTGCTTTGAGATTCATGTGTTAAGCATCTGATTTTCGATGTTACAGTTTGTTGTCGTAACACAACCAATCAACGCGCTGGCTTTTGTGTTCGATGGTCTTCATTATGGAGCTTCGGATTTTGAGTATGCGGCTGTCTCTATGGTAAGTGCTGTAAACCACAATCGTCTCCTAGTATGCAAGAAGGGTTCAGGAAAGTTTACTGCATTTAGCCGCCTATGACTGTAGAAATTGGTGGCTGTGTGAAGTTTATTCAAAATTTAAATAAGGACAATGTTCTAATGACTTGGACCTTTGTGTCGCCAGTGCAAACATCAGTGTAGAAGCAATACGAATTAAGTAAAAATTATTTATATATTACTTAGATAAGATATCCACGAATATCAAGATTTTTGACTTGGACAACTTTGTGCAGATGGCGATATCCGTACCCTCGATATCAGTCTTGTTACTTTTCCCAAATTATTGGGGTATTTCTGGAGTATGGGCCGGACTTACCACTGTCATGACCCTCCGCATGGTTGCTGGATTTTGGAGGTATATTATTTCCATTATAGAATCTCTTGAATGCGTCAATACTGTTTTGCGGTTGGGAATCATTTTGTATGTCCCAAAAACGTTCAGTACTTCTCATGTTCTGCTTGCATTGGACCTGTCACTCGAGCTGCTTGAAGGTCGATAGTTGTTTTTTTAGATAATGCGACAGCTTTTGAAAACTTCTAGCTTTGCATTGTATCTGTAAACTTTTAGGATCAATAATAATGCTGTTTAGTTCAAATCGGCTGTAGTTATGGTAACTTACGTGTCACTGTTTCACTACACCTACATCAAACTCCGAGCGTCAATATTGATGGGATCTGAAGGCTTCTAGAAACCACCCGAATTTGGTAGTATTTCATTATTTATGTTCATTGTGTGCAGGATGAAATCTACAACTGGGCCTTGGCGGTTTCTCAATGGCGAGACTTATGAGACAGAGGACGAGCTATGAGTACCTTCTCTTGGTTAATCAGAGCAGACAGTTCAATTTTACGATTTCACATATTAACATGAAATACTCTCTGTAATGCATGGAGGCGCGTCTAATATTATGTGTCTACACACATAGTCGCAGTAACTTTGCATCGCCTAAACAACACAAAGTGTACCAATTCTTCATTCAATCGCTTCTCAACAGCAGGTCCGAACATCAACACAAATTCCTAGGGCTTCTTTGAAGTCCCATACAAGCCGAAGTACTTGTAACTTCTCATGCTTCATAGAAACACTCGGGTGAGTTAAAGTTAACACATTCATCGTGTCAGAGGAGTACGTACCTTGTTCGAATTTCTTATCATCTAATTTTCTCAAACTTGGGGGCATCTACAGCAATATGCTACGGATTTAAATTCCAGATTTTAGATTCAGGAAGTTGATTATTGCAGATTTGTGGACATAGTAGTTTCACTTGAACATTATTTCTTCCCTCCATGAATTTTAGAACATGTATTACAGAATGCATGGTTCTTGGAAGGGTCAGTTTTATTTCCCCTATATTATATCAATAACAAGCTTCTGTATATTGCCTATATCTGAATGATTCCATAGTCCGTGTAAGGAAGTTAACTTGCCATGATGAAAGTAGTAATTCAGATTCCGAACGGTTCTTGTGAAGTTGGAAGATGGACATGTACTATTTTATATGTCATTGCTTACAATCTTGAGTATGTTGACATAGCTTCTAATATACACATAAATCTTTGATTGTTATATAAAAATTTAGAGTCAAAGTTATTTCTAAGCAAAATTTTAGAAATCAACTACTTTGATTATTTGGATTAGTTAACACTTTATAAAATCAAGAAAAACAATTTTAAATAGATTTTATGTAATGTGATCTTTTCTTGTACAATTTTAAAAAACTATACTTGTAACAAAATGCAAAAGTATTTAGACAATTTTATTGAGTTCTATATGTTTCAAATTAATTCTATCTTGGAATAGAGCAATTCTACAAAAGATCTTTTTGAATTAGACTTTATTAGCAAGATTTCATCCATTTGTGGTACTAGTCTTTGTTTTGCCTAATTAGATGTTTGCTTATTGCCTATACACAACAAGCAAGCAACATGTTAGTCAAAATCTATATTAGTATGAATAATACAAGATTAAATATCAAAGTTTGCATTTAGGAAATCTGGTGCCAGTGGCCATGGATTTTGGTAATGTTAAGCTAGTTTTGAGTTTGATTCTAACCTTAGGCATTGTAGACTATTTACTCTATATTTATGTTTTAACCCCTCCTTTCAATGCTTGATTGCTTCTTCTTAGTCCTTTGCCTTTGCCCTCCTTTGCCTCTTATTAAGGCCTCCTTGAGCCAGTTTTAATTTTTGTAGGTGAGTTGGCAAGCATACAGAAACTTTGTTTAAATTGCTCAAAAACTATTAATGGCTAAAAAAATTATCATAATTCCCTTCTAGAGATTGTTTGACTATTGCTGTAATAGGAAAAAGTAAAGCAATTAATTATTCAACAAGATGTAGTAAAATTATTCATACAATTGGTCTTATTTGTCTCTTGCTCTTTCATAAACTCCTCTTGCATCCAATCTTGTAACCTTTTGTACACAATAAACTTAAACTTGCACAAGTTGCCACTCTTCAAACAAAATAAAAATTGTTTACCATTGTATAAATATGATAAGAATCACAGCATAAAAGGGTTGTTAAAATTTTCAATGAACTGTTCGAGTCTCTTTATTATGCAGCTTGATGAAGTTCGTAGGACCTGCAATCTGCACCACAAACACCCTTCTGGCTCTGTTGGGCTTCGCCTGGACATTCAAGGGTGGAAACTGAACGGAACATGGCGTGTCGGAGAAGGTAACGGAGAGTTAGGACTCGATCTGGTTTCTGTTAGTAGGATCCATGGTATTAGAAGCTACGTAGATCCAGATGCATAGCAAAGAATCTGTAGACGGTCCCGAGAACTGCCATTTCAATACGCAGGAAAGGACGTGGAATGCTCTGGCTGGCTGTGCTGCTTGTCACTAGAAGGATGTACTTGAAGGATCCTCCGTTGGGCTCCATCCCCAGCTCCGTCATCTAGCCAATAAGGGCTCCTGTTGAGAATGACGGACTACGTACAGGTGACTTGCTTCAACATTCGTGAACTTCATGTACTCTAATCTACTCTGGTATTCACCTAGTATCTATGAATAAGCATAATTAGTGTATGAGAAAGCACTCAGATTTTACACACTATGAGCAGCAGCATATTGCTTTGCTCATTCGTCATCAACACCAACAAGCCTAAGGTTGTGGGCTACTAATCGGACTCGGTCGAACATACTTCATGGTTCAAGCTCCATTAGACACTTTGAATCTCCGACAAACAAGCATTCGCTAACTACTTTTGAAGGTTTAATTACAAAATCATTCCCCTACTTGTCAATCCCAACTTCAACCTCGCACAAAATACCTGGAAACAGGCAACTGAAGTTTATTCACAACCCACTTCTGGCCTCTCGTTCCCTCCAATACCCCTTATCATACACACCGCTGCTCTCCCGGCGGTCCTAAAATTAACAACAGCTAGAGGCCAACACAAACCTCTCAAAACTGCAGTAAAAGACATCTTCTGCACATGATCGGCCGCACCAAATAAACAAAAATTGTGCTTGCTAACGAAAACTACCACCGATCATTAGTGTGGTGGCCTCATGCTTTAACATCCTTCAATCACTGCATTTATATCATAAGGCTTTCAATTATATGAGCACATAGTAACGTCATCAACTTACAGAGAAGCGTACCGACATCGGTGAAGACTAACGAGCTTGGGGGCTTGGGGGTTACGAGTTTGTAGCATTTGCTGCGTAAAACTTTTGAATTGGTGAAATCGCTGAATTGCTGGCAAATTTACCCGACAGATTTTATCTTAAATTTGAAAGCTTGAAGTTCCATGGGGCTGAGATCGAGAAGCCCCTCAGAGCGCCCTACAAATGCTCCCCCAAGACCAAGCTTCCGATGGGCTGCATCTTTTTGCAGTGTGACTTCCCGACCATCAGTATGAACAAAGGACAGGGAGCTTTTGCGTAGCTTTGTGATGTCAATCTGTGGGGAGAAGAGAGTAAAGACGTCGAAGCCTTGCTTCTCCATGGTACTACACGTAATGGAGTCACTCATTGGGTAGCTAGAGTCCACACCACGGCGATGGAATAGGACGCCATGGGTGTAATCCTCGCCTGGAGAAGCCTGAGACGGCCGCAGGGTCTTCATGGCGACGATGTGCAGGTCGCAAGGGAGGCTGTTTCGCAGTGGTGCGAAACTCGTATCCATGTCATTGTTTAGCGTTGTTGCTTGAATGCTAGTAAACGGCTGCGGAGTGTCGAAAAACAAGTGAGCCGGATAATTGAGCTGGTCATTCACGAGGTGCGAGAGAAGCGATGGCACCTTGGAATGAAAGTCAGAAGCTGGCGAACTAAAAGACGTGTTCCGCTCAACCAGTAACTGAAACACAACACGAGAGGGGCGGTTATCCATGATGCCCTGTCCGAGGCCCCGGCTATCGTCGTGTATCAATCTCCTGTCCAGCATGATTTCAAGCTCACCTTTGTGCAGGCTCGCCACTCCCAAAGCCTGCCGGCTGTGGATTGAGAAGCGTCTTCCTCCAGGGCATTGCAAGAAGGCCAACGATGGCATAGGGTAGTAGTTCCCTTGCAAAGGTATCTTACTATACGTCTCCCGCCGCATAGTTTGAAATCCATTCAAGTCAGTGTAAAAGATGCGCTTGTTGTTGAGGTCTGTCTTAAATCTAGTTATCAATTCCCGATCATTGAATTCATTCCTAGCAAAATCCACGTAGTATTCAAACTCAGCCGAAGCAGCTTGGATAGTCTTCCCAGCATAGAGGCGCGCTGACCGTACCAGCGGTGCAAGCGTGTTGAACTTCGGCACTGAATGCACTTCCTCCACTAGTGGCCCTTTCGAAACGAGCACGAGACCACCCGATTGCACAAGGGGAGCGGCTTCTCCTTGAGGGCGGAACAAATACGCTCCGCTTCCTTGACTAGTGTACATGGCAATCTCCTCTTCAACGGGCAACTCATTTCCATTCGAGCTCTTATGACTCATCAATAGCCCTGTCTGAGTGGAGAAAACGAGACTCTGTTGTGAGGAGCTGATTGAGACTCGCTCATGGCCGCCAGGGTGATACGTGCACAGATAAGGGTCTGGACACATGAAATCTCTGGGTTCGTTGAACACAGAAACACTTGATAAAGAAGCTGTGTCGCAGTTGTCAGTGTCCGCAGTGATGAGGTACGTAGCCAATCCCAAGGGCGATACCGTAACGGGGAAGTGCAGCCGATGATTCTTCGACGTGAAGGAGGCGGTGATACCTGCGCCCCAGTCTGGGCTTAACTGGCTTTGAACAGGCTTGCCCAAGGAATCGAAAACACATACTGCAGGATTGTCTACCATAACCATGGCCACCTGCGCATTAAACTTGTACATCAGACTTCAAGGTAAAGTGTTGTTGAAATGTTTGATATTTTGAACGCAAGAGAACACTGCTGAAACATTAGCTTGCTTCCATGAATGGACAGGAAAAATTTCCATTGATCAAGCTTGGCGATTGACATAACTGAGATTTCAAAAAGATTTTACTAGTGAGCTTGACCATAGAAAAAAAAGCACTATAGGCTGTTAATAGCTCACCTGCTGAAGTGTTTCCTCCAGAGGATTATAGAACACAACGCGTTGAACTTTGAAGTTCTTGATCTCCACCACTTTACTCACTGGCAACATGTCATAGCTTTTTCTCAGCTCTACAGACTCGAATAAGTGAGGCGTCGAGCGAACCTTTTGGCCAAGTATTTCTCCGACACTGGCAGCCATTAAGCTTTCCAGCTCTACAATGCCATCGTGCATTTTGTTGGCATAGTCAACAACCACATGGTCTTTGGCCGTGCCTGTGACCCCATCGTGGTGCTGAAACAGGGCCAAGTTTCGTCGTTGCCGCTCAAGCACATCGCCAGACAAAGTTGCGATCTCATTCCCATGAAAGGCCCTAGCGAGCATGAAGAGGGTATCAGCCGCCCGAAGAGTTTGCTCAAGAACCCTATCCACTGCTTTATAGAACGGCCTGGTCACATAATAGCCGCTCCAGTAGTCTTGATGAATGTCTGCATATGTGAAAAAATCACCAGCAAGAGATGGAAACCCAGGTACACTCAAAGGACTATTTGAGAACTCTTTCGTAGTAGTTTTTTTGGTGGCTTCCTGCCTCAATGTGCTGAAATAGTCTTCGAGGGTTCCAAACTTCAGCTCAGCTTTGAGATTAGGATGACTATTAACGTAATCAAAAATCTTTTGATAGTTCTCATATGCAAGGTCAGCTTCTGCCATCTCAATGTACCGAAAGTCGTCACCCAAGGGCACAAGAAGAGTGTTTGAACGGTACAGAACCGATTTTTTCCGGTATTGGTCCAACAAAAGCTCTGCCCGTTCCTTCACATTCTCGTCGGTGATAGTTTGTGGTTGCTTGTTCCACGGACAGTACCCTGCCCTTCCGGGGGACCGCCAATAATCAAACTGGCAGCAAACGCCTGGCTCGGGACCACAAGTATGGGGAATATCGTAGGAGTAGAAAGGCATCATATGACAGAAAATGTCGGTTGAGTTGTCAAAGTCCCAGCTTTGGCGCCAGTTAAACTCAAGATTTTTGTTCCACGCCAGCTCTTTCTTCACTTCGTAGTGTGTTCTTTGAATTAGCATGTTGTGGAAACCCATTCGCCGGAGGAGGTACGCCATTGTCGGTGAATGACCAAACGGATCAATTGCCCACGAATTCTTTGGCGCCACCCCCACATTGTCCAGAAGCCAAAGATTACCAGCTGTCATCTGGAACCAACATGCACACTTTACTTCACAATCAAAAGATCCAGTGAATATAATAAGATAAAAACAATCACGTTTTGCTTCAAAAATACACATTATGCTAAATGATTGCAATAAGAACTCGCGAAAATCGAGGAATCTTAGCATTGTCAAAGAGTAGCAGCGCTAACTTGGTCAATGTCGAAACGATCACCTGCTCAATAATTGCGAAATAATGCGAATTGGCTTCATCATTCATCACCCAACCACCGCCCACAATCTCCAGTTGCCCGGACTTGACCAAGCGTTTGAGATCTTCTTTTGATTGTGGCGTAGCGTCTCGCCACCATCTCTCAAGATATGACATTTCTTCCCAGATAAATTTCCTGCGCGGATCCTGAAAAACAGCACGGCATTGTCTAATGCTGTACCCACTGTTCGGAAACACAAAACAAAAATTCTGTACGTATGCACATGGTATACTAATGCAGGATCGAAGTGGTTTACTCCAGCCAGAAGTTCATCAATCATCTAAAAATACTTAAAACTCTCGCAGGAGACTATCCTAAGCAGCGCAAGGGAGACAGGATTTATGATAGATGATATACAAAAGTAATTAGTTCCAATGGAAGGCAATGTGCAAGCTTCAAATACTTTCACAACCAATGCTATATACTCTAAAGCATGTAATCAGTATCAAATCGAACTACCGTTCACCCTACCCTCATTCTCCCTCGTATGGAACGAAGACACAGTTTTCAATTTGGTGCAGTTTCTTAGACAAACCAACAATCAAAGCCATGGTTCAGAGAGAAACGCTAACAAGAAAAGAAGGAACGAATTTGACAAATACCAATACATCACTGGGGTTCAAATTGCCGTCGTAACAACGGAAGCCCGCAATGCCAAAAACTTTCCTATGTCCAAAAAAATGAAACAAAGAAGAAGACGAACCTTGAGCAAAGACGCAACAACGGTATCCAAGATGTGGCGAGTGCGCTCCTGATAATATTCCTCCACGGTGCGAATCCACCCGGGGTCATTATGCGAATGCGGCACAACAAACACCTTGAGCTTCTCCTCATCCCATTCGGGGCCATCGTAACGGACGTCCCAGCCCTGCTTCCACGCCCCACCATCGCGATCGTCGAACGCAATCCTATCATACAAGGCCTTCATGGTGATATCCACCACAGCCTCCCCAACGTGCGCCGACGACCCATTCCTCTTACCCTCAAACACCTTCTTCCGCAACTGCGACTCCAAAATGCTAGACAAATTCTGACCTGGGTTCTTCCTCGTGGCCTTCGAAATCGACGTCACGATGAACCCACCTTGGAATAGAAACAGGAACGTGAACACTACCGACGCGAGCGTGAGATAAGTCCGAGGGCGCACAAACCAACTCCAACTAAACATTGGCGGAGATTTCCCGGCGCTTCGTCGCTTAGAACCTTTGCGGTTTGAGCCAGGCAGTGACGAAGAATACGTCGGCAGGCTCCTGCCATAGCCCCCCGCCATCGCTGCAACCAATTCTATGCAGCTTTACGGTTTAGATCTGTACAGTTTTTAATTCGGTTCCGCTCTCAACTCCTCCCCTCGACGACAACATCATCCCGCGTTTACCCGAGCTCCCGGAGCTTGGCCGACGACGGAGGAGAGAGCCCCTTTAAGGGTTGGTTCCCTTGGAATGGTTCCCCTGTTCCCCTGTTCCAGGAACCCTGCCATTCCATTGGGAACTTTGCGAACGCTCGTCTCACCCTTGGTCTTCCACTCTTTCCGATTACTGTATAATGAAGATGATTTTTGTGCACCATTGTTTAATGCTCGTGATTCCATCACATGACTTTTCTTTTTCTTTCACTATTTCTTATTTTTTCTATTCCAGACTTTGGGAATTGATTCTTGGTGGCCCATTAAAAGATTCATTTAAGAGTCCGTTATAATGTAATTCAAAATTGTTGGTGTAGAATAGTTTTGGTGCTACTCTTAAGGAGTGATAAGGAATGCTAAGGAGTGCTAAGTGCTAAGGAATGTTGGAGAGATAAAAGTTTGGATCTTAATGGTGTGATTTCAACCATGTTTGATGCACTTGTGAGTAGGGTGTATGAACCCTTTGTCAAAAGAGGTTCAAAGTAACTTTGAACCAAAATAACTTTACAATCCATACATATAGTGTCAAGGACAAGAACTTGATGAGATTAAATAAACAAGTGCGACTTTTTTCAAAAAAAGATGACAAAATAATATATTAAAAAAATAAAATATGTATATTAAAAATAAACTAGAATGGCTATTATCAAAAACAAGAGAACTAGAGATCCTTGAAGCTAGACTAGAAATAAGAAAAGAGTTGACAAGAGTGAAGAAGGCTTCACTCTTGCTTCTATATATATTATTTAATTAGGAGCTCTGTGGCAATGTTCTACAAGACCTCCAACATGTGTCAAATTTGCAAGACATGTGTCTTAACTTGTAAGACAAGTTTTGTATATGTGTGCCACATGGTTAGCTTATACCACAAGCTATCAATATGTGTAATATGTGCCTAATTTGTTGGCCAAGTATCCAACGTATCAATCATCTATAGACATGTTTAAAGGTGAAATCATGTTTATAAAGCTTTTAAGAAGCTTTTCTACAAGATATTATCAAATTATTATATTTTTACCTACTTCTATCTATTTATATTATCTAGGTAATTATTAAAATAAATATATATGTCCTTAACACACAGATGTTTAAGATAACTATATATTAATATGATGAAATTGTTTTATTATCTTAAGCAAGCATAAAATCAATTTTAAATCTTTAAAAAGATTAATTGAAATATTATATTGAATACTAAAAACTTTAATGAGACAAACAATAACATAAAAATAACATATTTATATCAGTTATATATTAATAAATTCAAAAATTGAAAGATTATTTGATAGAAAAGAAAAAATATATATTTAAAAATAATAATATTTAAATTTTATATATTAATTTTAAAATTTTCTAAATAGATACCTATAATTTATTATATAAAAAACCTCTATGATATTTTTTTTAATTTATTAAAATTATTTTTCAAAAATAATAAATTTTTTATCTTTTTAATCATTTATTAAGTTGATTGTATGATTTTATGGTTTATTTTTCTCTAATATGGATCATACATCTATATTTTAAAATGTACTATCAATCATTCATGTACATAAATAAGTTATTAATTTTTTTAATATGTTTTTATATTTTTTTTGAATAATAATAATATAATCATCAAAAAATATTTCTATTAAAGAATATTCAAGTAAGAATAATATTATTGTATATATGTGCAGGTGCATGGTACAAAAAGGTATCCATGCAATAAAAAAAAAATGTTAATCTAATGGTTCTTTTTATTATATATAACAAAGAATTTATTATATGTTACTTATGTGGTTGTAGTTAAATATTTTGTCTACTACTATAATTTGAAATGTATAAAAACATTTATTAGATTTTTATTTTAAAATATTTAAAATAAAATTTAATAAATTTTAAAATTTTATTATAATAATAAATTAATTAAGATAATTATAATTATTATGTGGTATAATTAATTTACTTTTAAATAACCTAATTTATTGCAAGATTAGTTAGCCTTAATGTTATGACAATAAATACATAGTTTATGATATATATATATATATATATATATATATATATATATTTGCATATACTTATTAAAATAATTTTAATCATATTTTTTTTGTTGTCTATTTTTATTTATTTATTTATTTTTTACTTTTTAAATATATTTTTTGAAATAATAAAATATCAAATTATAGATAATAAATATAATTAATACAAAAAAATAATTTGTAAGTAGAGAATTATATTCAATGCTTATTTTAAAACTCTACTAATAACAATAAAAATGCTTAATTATTTTAGTCATAATTTGATGATATATTACATATATTAATTAAATATTTGAGTTAATTATTATTATTGATAATTTTTTTAAGAATAAAAAACTAAAGATAAATTAAATTAAAATTTTAAAATATTAGAAATAATTATTTAAAATCTTTTCATAAATTTAAATCATTAATTAAATATAAGAGTTATTAATTTGTTAAAGAATTAATTTTTATTATCAAAAATGATAATATCATAAGATTGATCAATTTTTTTAATAATGTTTTATATTTGAAACCACCTAATTTTCTATTTTTATATCCAAAATATTATGGTAATAAGAAGTGATATTGTACTTGAAGTACTTATAATTGTATTTGATCTTTTGAAGTATATAAGAATCTTTTATAATAAAAGAGATTATTTAAATCATTTTTAAAATTATTATTAATATTTATATGCTTTATAATTTTGACAACTTGCAATTGATGTCATGTAGAATAGTACTACACTAATTAACCAACTTCTCTACAGATTACAATATGAACAAAGACATTGATGGTGAATTTATTTAATCTTTAAACATTAAATAAAGGAATTGACTTTTATTTCATATTATTAATAAAAAAAACTATTCTTTGAAATTAGAGCAATTACATCTTTAAGTCACAAAGCTAAAAATTCTAATTAATAATTTTATATAATTTATAGTACTAATCTTGAAATTAGATAATTTTGAGGTTAAAGTTCAATTACCAATTGAACTTGATTGATAATCCTCAAAACTTTGATCTTATGCCATTAAACTTTTCAAGCAAGGCAAGTCTTAGTTCTCTAATGCTTGAATAATATTCAATTATAAAAAAAAGTAACATGATTTAGTGTAGATGTTGAAGCAGCTCCAAAGTTTTCTATATCTTTATTTCTTGCCAATCTTGTTATTCTTTGTGGTAGTAAATTGAGTTGATGCATTGCAAGTATTAACTCTTTCATTTTCTCTTGCATTTGTGACATTGCATACTTCATTTCAATAAGCTCTACCATGATAATAGAATAAAAAAGAAGATGTTTAATATTACTCAAAATAAGTAAAAGAGAGGGCTTGAGAACAAAAAAAATTCTAAGAATAATATCAGTTTAAAAGTGGATAATCTACGATTTATAATATGCTAATGTCTTATAAAAAAGAAGAAGTAATTCACTTTTAATCAAGAAAAGACAAAGCTTTGATATTATAAGTGTATTTTTATAAAATTTATCAAAGACAAGAACTTGAAGAATGTAAATAAACAAGAAAGACATTATTCATAGAAAGTTAATATATATATATATATTAAAAGAAATTAGAATAATTATTGCAAAAGACAAAAAAAACTAAAAATTCTTGAAACCAGACTAGAAACAAGAAAAAAATTGATAAAAATGAAAAAGGCCTTATTCTTATTTCTATATAAATTATCTAACTAAGAGCTACTTGACAACGTTCTATAAAATCTTCAATACATATCCAACTTGTAAGACATATATTTAATTTAAAAGATAAGCTTCCTATATAGATGCCACATGTTCAATTTGTACCACAAGTGGCCAACATGTGTTACATGTGGCCCACTTGTTGGCCAAGTTTTCAATCTATCAATCACATGTAGATACATATAAAAGCAAAGTTGCATCTATAAAGCTTTTAAGAAGCTTTTCCATAAGATATTATTATGAGTAATTATTGAAACAATTATATATGTCTATGATAAGTAATAGTCTAGTGTTGTATTATGTAAATTTTATAGCAAGAATGACTAGGCATTTGATTGTAAAAAAGATTTAATTTACCTTAAAATTCTTTTTGCATTCAAAAAGAATATATGAGGTATTTAAAATCACTCTTCATAGCAAACATAGGCCTTTTAGTATCTATCTTCATGCCAATCAATTTTTATTAATCAATCAATCAATCAATCAATATTCCTAAATGACCTTACTTAAATAATTTTTAAGGTGATTTTTATATCTTTTACTTATTTTAAGAATAGTTGAATTTGTTTCTTCTTCAATCATGTAATAAAAATCACAAAACATGGTAACATTATTATAAATAGAACACAATTTATTAATTTACAGAGAATAGCTCAATTCTAATTCTATTTTCATGGATAACACACCCTGGCTGCATTCATCTATGGTTCGTGTATGGAAAAGATTACTCACCTGATGATAACTTGAATGACATCTCCTAATGACTATATTGAAAGAGAAGTAGTGGGTGCTTGAAAAGAAAAGCACAACAAATGAATGCTTACTACTGAATGGAGCTAGTTTGAGAGTTTTGAGGGTCATCAAATTGGTAAAGATAGCCAGCAAAACGTCGTCAACGTAATGATCCTACTATGCACTGATTTGAAGTCATTCATTTACATTAGAAAACTATCATATTATCTGGTTTATTCTTCATGTTATTATTCATCTTCATTTCTTCATGCACCTTCATGGCTTCTGGTTTAGAAGCTCACTTTTGGGTTCAGAAATCTTAATCCACAATGGTTTCGACTAGGCAGGACGACAGTTACCTCGCTTCTTGACTTCGTACGAAATGTGATGCTAAGTTATAAAAACTGTACACTCCGAATACTCCATCTGGTTGTATTGAATTTTAGTTTGATGTCGTATTGCACTGCTAGATATTAGCAATATAGTGTAGAGGTGCTGGTCAGAATTGTGCGTTGTGGATTGAAGAAGAGCTTTTGTGGCGTCTTCTAGACCTGCTCTAAACAATTACCAGGAGCAAGACCCAAGCGGTGCCTGCCACTGTCTGCCCTTGTAAAATTTCAATGCACATGAATATGCCACAGAATATGAAGCTCATTAGCCATCATGTTTACAATCGATCAACATTTACTACGTTGAGTGTATTTCAAATGCATGTTTGTAGTAACAAGCCATGTTATTGTCGCAGCTTTCACGCTCATTTCAACTAGGTATTTTCCTCTCAACACAACACCTTTGTTCAAAAAATGGCTGCCAGCATCGAATGCATTTCAGTGTGCTGACCTTAAGTTTGCATGATCCATTAGCATGAGCTCCGTAGTGCAGCTGTAAGTATATTCTGTTTGTCAAGGTTTCACATGGAGAGTCTGAAATTTCCTTTCACGAAAACTGGCAGTAACATGGTGAGACCCATGCCTCGGATCTTCCACATCGCTCCACACAACCATCAACATCTATGCTGTCGAATGTGAGAATGAGACCATAGTAATTATCGTAAGACGAGATGTGTAGGAGATTTAAATCTGGAATGTTGAACTCTTGGCAGCCCCATCGGCATGTTTGCTATTCCCCGTTCCAGCCATTTCCCTCTGCACGGAGAAGTAACTTCTTCACGAGCTACCCGTTTTAAAACTCTCACGCGCAAGCTATTGTGCATAGATGTGTAAGTTCATCTGCGTACACTCCCTTAGTGAGTTCTTTCTCCAAGCATTTGCAGGCATATAACATGGAGACGAATTGGACAAAGGAGGTGCGACAGACTGAGTGTTGATGCAAGTATTTGAGTTCACCTTGTAGATCGCTATGATTTCGAGACAACAGGTACTCTTTCTGGCAGGCGCGGCTTGCTAGCAGCTTGGGTATCCAGTTTTTAGATCCTCACATAGTGCTTATCGACCTCAAAGGAAACCTCTAGGACATCCTCCTCATGAATGCACCCAAGTCGCGGACGCCAGGGACAACTCGTGGCCCGCAGCTGTAGTGGCGACCTTGACAACAGATTAACATCAAATCGTCCTCCGCTGTACAAATTCAATACCGGAGAAACCTTGCTCGTAAAACCACTTCGACGGAGCTTACTCTTCAAAGACCATGACGGCGACTGTAGACCTCCAATTTTGTGCTGAGGATCATAGAATATCACAGATGAGTTGCTGGTTGGATTCTGAATATGCCTGAGGGTTCTGTGCGGGGTCTCTTTTGCCACTATGGTAGAGTTTTGATGTTGGTAACATCTACAAGACTGGGGTGAGAACCCAGTTGGGAAAAGTCTAGGCAGTGGAAACAGAAAATAGATGCATCCGCTCTGAAGTTCTGCATCCAGAGGCAGCATTTGGTTGCTGCGCCACCTGGAATAGCTATTGAGCTCACGTTGGCATAGAAAGTGGTGAGGATAGCAATAAAGCACTTCTTCCACCGTTGTATGCGGAGAGAAGTAGAGCACCTGGCCGCCCTCGTAAATTACTTGTACTGAGTGAACCCCACAAACCCTCCTGCACAGCCAGTTCATGCTCTCAAATCTTGCTCTTGTCTCCAAAGCTCTTGATAGATTTAAGTTTAGCAAGCACGCTGTCTAACTCGCATGCAGAGCCTGCAAGGCAGACTGAGGATCAGATTAAGGTGACGGAAAGAACAAATTAATAATGCATTAACAGCAAGTTGCTGATGTAAAGCATCAAATTGCCTACCAATCACCAAAACTTGGATCTAGAATTGGACTCGGAATTGGGTTCAACAAAGAGGATTCTGGACAACATCCAGACAAGCATCGATCAGGATCGTGCATATTAACTGCCGAACAGAGATGCAGGATCGAGTCACTTGAAACCACACGTAGCATGCACAAATCTGAATGCAGCGTTCAAGACAAGTTCCTGGTGGCTGGACACACATAGTAAAGAAACTTGTGCACAACCATGAACGACCCATAATGAGCAGCTGGAGGAACAGAGAGATTTCTAAATGTCAGATGTGAAGGAGAGGTGTTGCACCTGCAAAGTCTTAATGCTTCCTTATCAGGCGTAATGGTTACGTTCAACCACGAAACCAATCTTGACAGGGAAACTAAAATGTGAAGTATCAACAACTAATTAGCCAAGATTTTTGGGGTGAGGTATATGTGTATTACTAGCAGCCCGACCTGTTCGACAGAATGCCGACGACAAGGGGCCGAAGATCCTTCTTGAAAACGAAGGCCTTTAACATTGATGACAGCTGCTATTTAGCAAGTTAGATAGGACCTAAGGTTTAATCAGACGCATATATCTAACAAGGGTCTTAATGAGATGAAGTCCCAGTTGCCAATTTCAAGTTCCAGTTCCCCGAAAGTGAGAGATGGATGGGCAAGACCTGGTAACAAAGAGACAGAGATTCAGCTCAGAGAGCTTGGTTTAGAACATTTTGTGAACCGAACCTTAGCCCAGCAGTCTCATGAAAAACGCACTCTAATAAAGATGTGCCATCCGCAGACTTGCACACATAATGTGTGCATCTGATTGCAACAGTCTTCACGTTAACGAGGTACTAAGATCCACAAACGAAGATCAGCAGACGTGGCAAACACCACTGGACACGACTCCAACTATACATCAAGTCAGACGACAGTGACGTTAGATAGGCAGATATAGCGGTAAATTGGTGTAGCAAGGAGATGCCTATTACTCTTCAGCACGATTAATCTGACGAATCAAATGTTTGTGTTTGTAACAAAGACCTCATTCATATCACATTTTTAGACTTGAAGTCTACAACTCCGTAGCACCTCTGGGTGTCCAGAAGGATCAGAAATGTACATAAATACTCTCCAGATAACCTAAATACTCCATCGCCAAAGCTTTGATTAAAGCGATTCACAATCAGGCATCCAAGTAGCAGCAGCAAAGTCTGTTATATAAATATATTTGTAAGAGCCAGAACAACAGGCGGTTCTTCAAATACCTTATTTATTTTCTTCATTTATTGCATTCAAATGTTTTGTTGCAAACAACAATAGTCATGCATTGAATGTGGGTGTGTTAAATTTCATAGAAGTGAATGTGTTCAATTTTGTCAATGTGTTGAATCTGTCTCTACAAGGTTTGCCCAGGAATTTCTAATCAAATGTTTGTGTTTGTAACAAAGGTTCAGAAATTGAAGATCTACCTATTTAAGATCCAAAACCTATAATAAAAATAAAATAGAGTTGTCTGTGCGGGCTCTACAAAGCTCCTTCACAATTTACCATGAGCAACATCTTGAAGCAGATTGATAGTATTTAAGATTCAAAACCTATATTAAAAATAAAAAAGAGTTGTATGTGCAGGCTCTACAAAGCTCCTTCACAATTTACCATGAGCAACATCTTGAAGCAGATTGAAAGTTTTGAGATCATGCAAATAATGCAACTTTTACTAAAGATAGAACACATTGTTTGCTTCCTTGATGTTGACAAGGCACTAACAAATTGGATTCTTCAATGACACGCAAGAAAAGTGGCAATGATTAAAGAACTAATAATAAAAAAGAAAAAGAAAAAGAAAAAAAACACCATCAACTTGCCAAATATTTTGACACCAACAAGAAAAAAAAAAATATCCTTGAAGTTTGAAAGGAATGGCTTTATTGCTTCTAAAAGTGGTTCTTATTCAAATCATTTAAGTAATTTTAAGAATGCATGTCAGTTGATATGCAATTTTTTGTCTCATTGCTTCTTACTTTGATTGAAAGGTTCACGCATATGCTCTAAAAGATATATTTAATATGAAAAAAATAGACTTTTATTTTTGGATAGCAATTGATTGCATGATTATATAAGAATAAAGTTAGAAAATAAAGAAAGACTAAGCTTGGATTATAATTACATTTACAATAAATATAAATGGAAGTGAAAAACTAAAAATTTGTATCATTAAGAATGCAATAAAGCCTTATTCTTTTGATTAAAAGTCATGCAAAGAATTAGGATTTTATTATTAAAATAATAAAAAGACATGGATGACTAAGTTATTATTTTGCACATGGTTTGAAGATTTAAAAAAATAAATAAAAGCTATAAATCAATATATTCTACTTCTCTTTGATGATGTATTGTCCCATGGACAAGTAATAGAATCTTAAGTACATTGAGGTAGCAATGCTTCTTTCTAAATGTATATGTCATTATCAAGCAGTAATTTTTAGATATTTTATTTACAAACCACAATTTACAAAGACAAGCAAGGAAAGTGGATATTTTACACAATTGATTAATTAACATTGATGCATTTGATGAAAGTTGCTTGCATTAATAATTGCAAATTATTTTTAGCATACAAAGTTGTTTGTTAGCTGCTTTAAAGAATTCCAATGTGACAAAAGTGAAGATATCATTAATAATAAAATTTTAAATAGTATTTAATAACTATATGTTTGTAACTCAATGTCTACAAAAGTTCTTTTCAATCTTGTTGCAAAAGCTCTAATAGAATATGAATAATTTTACAATAATGAGTTGTTGGCAAGTTTTGCAAGTGAAGAAGTTAAAGATGAAGATGAAGATTTGGAAGTTGAATTTAAGCAGGAAGTGCTAAAAAAATGAAAAGTTTTTTTTCCTTCTATGTTGTGATCAAATTTGTCAATGTATATGGTGTTGAAAGGTCTTATATACAAGTTATGTGTCTTTTATTTCTTACATATGGTATTAGGTATTTTCCTATAATTAAATTATTTATGCATTATATATAGGATATTGTGGCAAAATATTTTAAATTAAAGAAGTTGTATTTGTTTAATATAATAAATACTTTAGCATTTAGCACCATATCAAATTTGAATGAATGAACAAGTAGAAGTAGAAAGAAGGGTTGTGCAATAATAGTATTTAAAATGACAAGTGTGAGTAATTTTAGATCTTTGAACAATGTATATTTGATTGGCACTTTGTGGTTGTATAGATGGATAAAGAATTCACAATTAAGATGAATATGACATAGAAGAAATGTATTAGTAGAGATTTGAAAGTCTTTTTGAAATTATTTTGTTGTAGAGATGCAAGAATAATCATCTGTAAGTATGCTTATTAAAGCTACAATAGCTACAACAATTCCATATATTGTAGTAGGATACTTTTATGTCATTCATATTGTTGTGTAATGTAAAAATCAACCTTAGAATATACTTGGCATTTGGTCGAGGAAGAATTTGATCTCTCCGTGAAGTTGAATTTACAATCTAAAAAATAATTTATAATGTATTTAGAAATACTTCTTTGGATATCTTAAAGAATCTGAAAAATAAAAAATAAAAAATAAAAAAATCTTAGCATATCATAAGCAACTTCAAATAAATCTTAATAAATTCTTTATAAATCCTAATTAAATTCTTAAAAAATTACAAGAAATCTTAAAGAATCTTAAAGAAATTATAATAAAATCTCGATAAAATCTGTATAGAACCGTTATCAAATCTTAAGAAAATCTTAAGTAAATCCTAATAAATCTTATACAAAAAGTTAAAAACTTAATAATTTTTATTTTTAGATCATAATTTAAAATTCTTAAAATGTTGAGTTTATAAAAGAGCTATATTTAGGTAAACTTACATAATTTACTTAAATATAGCTCTTTTTTATCACACAAAAAAAAAGTCACATAAAATAATCCTAACTTTACAAAGCTCTCACAAAGTCATCATATTTCAAATCCATCAAAATTAATGCTCAAAAATACAATATTAAGTCTCCTCTCATATCTTCTTAATCCTAAAAATGTTGTATGTGTGTGGTTTTGTGCCTCAAGGTTTGATTTTGATCTTGGTTCATAATTGGTTCTCTTGGAGTATCAATCAATTTTTTAGGTATTTTTTGTTGAAAGTTATTCTTTACTTTTACCTAAAAATACTTGTAATGTTATTTTTGCTAATCTTTTTTTTTTTTTTTTTTTTTTTTTTTTGTCTTGTTTACGGCTCTACTAAGTAAGTGTAAGTTTATTTTATTTTATCAAAAAGCAATATTAACACTAAATTATTTTTACTACCTTCTTAACTTTTATTTTTATCTCTAAAAATATCTCATATATTCTAAAATAAGCTCTTCTATAATATAATATAATTTATTTATTTATTTCACTCAATAGCCTTATTACAACACAATAATATTTTCAAGCAACTTTATTTTGATGCAACATTTGGCTTTAAAAGAACATTCCAAGTAGAATCCATGCTTTTAGGATATTATGTTATTATATTAAGTTACTACTATAGAATTGACTTCATGGGGGTAAGAAATATCATGAAATAGAGATTATTGGATTACTTAATATTGAGTTACTAAAGTATTATTATTTTCATATATATATATATATATATATATATATATCAAAAAGGTCTGATATGTATGCTTTTAATTTGATCTTTATTTTTTATTTTTTTTAAACAAATGTTAAATTATTTTTGAAACATTTAAACCTACATTTTCTATTCTTTGAAGCAAATCTTAAGAACAGCAAATGTGCAATATATATATATATATATATATATATATATTACCATACTTACATATTCATACACAAATATACTATCAAATCAATACAAATGAAATGCAAAAAACGACAAGAATATTATTAAAAAAAAAAAAAAAAAAAAACACAGACAAAGGAGGGTCTTAAAAAGAATCCTATAAACAAGGTAAGAAAAATATACATAAACAACCAAAATATGTTTATATATATATATATATATAACTACCTCCAAAAGACAGAAGAATGTAACAACAGGCATAAGAGTGGAAAGATGGCTTAGAGATGACTGTAAAAGTGCACCATGCCTTTTCTTTGATATGAGGTAATTTATGATTTGTTTTTTTTAGAAAAACTTAAATGAGAAGACCAATTGAATTAGGCTAACCCTCTGCCCCTTAAAAATGAAATATATTTTTATAATCTTCTGTTGTAATCCTAGATGCCTGAATTCTTCAAGGGCAGCATCAAAGTAGCCTATGTTCATTCTAATTGGACTTGTCCATTCACTCCCATTTTCTTTTCACTACCCATTCCTCTCACTCTACCTCCCCAAATATTCTCAATACATACATACATACATACATACATACATTATTTATTGAATAGAGGAATGTTAAATATACCCAAGTTTTTACTGAATAGATCCATCCATCCTAATCATCATGAACAAAAAAATGACCTCTAGATTCATTTCTCCACAATTGGATCCGCAACCAATAAAAACCAATTACCATATTCTTCATCAAAAATGGGTGTATTTAGTAAAAGTGTGGGTCTGTTTAACAGTCCCATTTTTGTTTTTTATACCACAGTCTTTTCTGGAAAGTTAGATTGACTACTTTTGAAATAGGAAAGTAATCAGACCACTACTAAACTTTATGGAAATATTCTCCGACCCCAAACCCTATTCCCCTGCAGTGAAGGCCAAAGCCACAAGTGGAATGGTCTAGATCTTGAAATCCTAAAATTCTTCCAAGCATTTTGTCATCTCCACTGTCAACGTTGCTGTCGTAGCCACCCTCACGCTCCGTGTGTCGTCTCGGTCGCTCTCGCTACTTCCAACGCCACCATGCAGAACGAGGAAGGAGAGAACGTCGATCTCTACATTCCCAGGAAGTGGTAAGCTTGCATACTTTGTTATTTCATGCTCCTTGAAGTTGCGTCGAATAAGTGCGAAGGTTGTGTTTGGAGGCTGTTGGGGCTGTAGATTATTCCCTTTTAAGCTGTGTGCGTCTTCGGCATGGTCATTGTAGGCGAGCCGTTCTTGTCCGCTCTCGACGGATTCCTTTCTGTGTGCATGTATTGCGTTCGTCTTCATTAGGTGATTGGCGTGTACTTTTTGTCAAACAGGGTTTTTTCGATTTGACTTGGTTTTCTTTTTCTTTTTCTTTTGATTGTTAGGTTATAGCTGGTTGTTGCAGTTGTACTGTGCCATCGATGACCGTCAATTGCTTGGTAGCGACTCTGTTGATGTTTCTTTTCTATGCTCAAGTGGCATACGAGTTCATCTTGCGTAAATTGATGGTTCAATCAAGTGATATATTGTCCACGAGGAACTGTCTTAGATTTCGTTTCCACCTCTTATTCTCGGAACTAGCTTTTTGTAGGTCCAAATTCTGCAGTTACTGTGCCCAGCACAGTATATTTGTGAATTAGTGCGAAGGAGGTGCCGAATTGCTCCCTTTCGTGAAGTTCTATGACAGCTATGTTGGGCTGTTTGTGGAAGAAATGTTTACTGAGAATTATGTGCGTGTCCACAGTTCGTCAACCAACAGGTTGATCACCTCCAAGGATGTCGCTTCAGTTCAGTTGAACGTGGGTCATCTTGATGAGAACGGCGTTTACACAGGCCAATTCACCACATTTGCTCTATGTGGATTCGTCCGTGCACAGGTATACTATTGGACAGATCTCTTCGCTATTTATTGTTCTTGCATAGTTTATACTTGTTATTTACATCATACCGCAATTGTGAGGAGCTGTTTAATGCTTAGGTTTTTGCTGACTTAGGTCGTAACTGAATCTTTTTGACGCAGGGTGATGCCGACAGCGCCCTTGATAGGTTGTGGGCCAAGAAGAAAGCTGAACTCGGGCAGTAATTATGATTACAGTGGCGGAGCGCAGATTAGTGTCACCAATCTCATGTCTGATAGGAAATCTTTATTTTTTGGTGATCAAACATTTGTGCTAGGATCTTTCGCACTAAACTTCTCTGTCGAATTTTCTGTTGTGTGATATGTGATCCTGAGTGGTGCTTTAAGCAGACGGGTCTCTGTTTGTCGTGGTTGTTTGTCACAATGCAGACTGATAAGATAAAATGCACCACTTGTGCTTATCTGAGCTATTGGAATCATTGTAGATGAGGAACTTCGTCAGTTGAATTGATAGGCGATGCTTTGAAAGTAGAATCTTGTGTCTTCGCTTTTCTTATACGTTTAATATCATGGCTATATTTTTGAAATGGGTGTTTTAATGGATTCCCGTCAATGCGCATTTCTTCTATGCGTAATGGACGTGATTCCTGGTGATCGTCACAAGAAAATCCTGAACATCCCTGGCTGTCGAAGTGAGGATTGAGAATTTTTTCTTGTGAAACTGATCGTCATGTCGAATGAAGAATACTGCTGGGCATCGTAGTCGTCTACGAAAATGAAATGGTCTAGTTCGAAATTCAACAGTTCTAAGAAATTTGCTCCACATGCCTAATGAATTGCAGCATGTGCTATTCTCGGACGTTTCCATCAGCAAAGTTGCTTTCCCGTATACAGAAGGAAGTGTTACTCAATGGCAACTTCATTAGTCAATGGTTTTGGCGACAATGCAAATTTGTTTAATGTGAACTTCTCGTAGGGCATTTCCTTGGAGCAGTCTGATTCTCCAACACGGAGCATTATTACTATATTTCAAAGAGCTTTGCATTTACTGTTATTTTCAATTATTCAGTTTCAAGTCTTTTCATTTAATTCATCTCTTAAATATCAACAATTGTTTATCATTAAATTGAGATAATCCATAATTCATGTAACTCTATAAATTATGTATTTTTATGATATAAAATATAAAAAATATACGTAAAATAATATATGTCATACATATATTCTTAGAACAGTAGAAGATAGATTTCATGTGAAAGGTAAATACTAGACATTACAATATAACATACATATAAACACACACACATACATATACCTTTTATCCACCTTCATTAAAAAGTAACAATAATATATGTACATTATACGTACATAGATACATACATACAATAGAATATTTATATACTTATTCCTGTGATGGTAGAAAAAACATGTAAAAGTATTACAACTGCAAGGTTTTGAACATTTTAATTTATTGTAATAGTATAATAAGATATCTTATGATTTAAATGAAGATCACATTCAATCAGATCATAATTTATTGTCAATTTATTTTTTCTAAAAAACACCTTGAGATTTTTTATTCTATTTTAGAAACAACAAGTTGAATCTTAAATACTTGGTAGGTAGTGCTGAAACAAGTTAATTGGTCTGCTTTAAAAAAAAAAAAAGTTTGCTACATGAATATGCTTAGTTTTTAATGTACATTTTGTATGAGTACAAAGGTTAGTTGTATATATATGTATGTATATATAATATGCAAAATCAATGGTATATTATTTTTTTAAGGACAATTTAAATTTCATGATAGTTGTAGAATAATATGTTGGTACATGCATATACATATATTTCTATCTGTATGAATGTGTGTAGTATAGATAAGAAAGTAATACATTTGAAGAAACATCTTGAATAGATATGTGTAATTCATGTATCTATCTATCTATCTATATATATACACACATACAAATACCAACTTTTTATGTGTTCACAAGATGTGAATATAAAATGAAAGGTTCTTAATTGTTTCTTTAAAAATGAAAGATTCAACATTTAATCATTGGGCTTGTCGGGAATTTCAAACGAAATAAGTAATCTATTATTATTATTATCACCTTTGTTGATTTATTATAGTATCCGTGACACCCTTGGAATCCTTTGCACTAGACCTACCTGATCGAGGGCAACAAGGGCCCCACAGCCATATTCAAAAATCGGCTTTGAATTGCATCGGTCACCACTCCGAACGAACGATAACTTAAATCGACGATAAACTTTCTTGCTGCGAGGCTACAGCTTGACGTCCCCCCACCGACAGAGACGTCAACAAGAGCTTCGCCATCCAAAACCCATCTGCAACGGCTATATCATTAATCCAAAAACGAATGTATTACATCCGCGATAATCATCCACATTCAAACTCACAGCGGTGGCGCGTCTCCCTCCTCGTTTCCTGCTCCTCCGTCCATCCCTGCAATTCATCGGCAGCCTTCTTTTGCGCCTGTTGTTCATTGTCGCAAGCATTATTATTTGAAATTTGGTTTCGAGGAGTCGGCTCTCTATTTCTGTCACATTTCGTGACAGGTAGCGCGGAGCATTGCCTTGTTCTGTAAGCCTAGGTTGAGTTAGTTAGTGGCCGTTTTGTGGGTTTTCCGCTGCTTGAAGTTATTCCGCGCTGTGTTAATGCTGTTTCTGGTGGACGCTGTGAGTAGTATATATGGTTTTCAAGCCTGAATTTGATTACGATTGCTGGAGTAGGGGCGGTTGTTGATGAGGCAGCGAAGGAGGTTTGACTGGGGAGTAAGACCTGTTCACAGAGAGTGGTGAGTTTATGAGAGACTGAACATTTTGAGCAGGGTACTGTGGATGTTGGAGGAGAGGTAGTTGATTTAATTTAGAGACAGTGATCATTTTGCGTCACAGGTGGCCTGCCGGGTTTCTGCGAAGAGATGTCATCGTTTAGGAGGCCCAAAACGGAGGCTACGTTACGATTGTACAACTTGCCGCGTCGTGAGCTTCAAGCTCTGTGCAAACAATATGGTATTCCTGCGAATAAGACCAATGTCGCCATGGCAGACGCTCTCTCCGCGTGTGTGCCGGTAAGTTTTGATACTTGTTTAGAACTGGGTGTATCCGCGCTTTTGCTTCATGGCACAAGACAACTGGGAGTTAGTGCCTTGATTGTGTAGGAAATGCTCCCAATCTGTCATGTGTGGCATCTGCGCCCTTAACAGAATTGGAAGAGTGAATGATCTTTATTTTGAAGTCGAGTGTTCCTACCCAGTATTGCCTCCGCAAGCATAGCGTTACGGCCACAGAATATTGATCTTGAGACAAACAGTCCTCATCATCTTCTGCAATTACATGCCATCTGGAAAGAGTCAGTTTTCTGTTCCTGAGGTTTAGTCAGATGCTTCTCATTTCATGTGCATTTGGATAGTGAGAGTTGTTGATTGAATCCAAATGAACAGGCCGATACTGGGAAATCCAAAGCGTCAGCGGGCATGACTTCTCTTGGGGTTTCGAAAACTACACCTATGAAGCACAAGTTGGAAAAGAAGACAGGATTGCCGGAGACATCATTGGCGTCATTGATCTTGAATGGCAAGAAAAAGATCTCGCCTCTAAAAACTGCTGATAAGCTAGTCCCAGTTGGCACCGATGAGGCCAGTTTTCCCCTACCAAACACCACGCCCTTGAAGCGAGTGAAGAGGTCGGATAGATCACTCCAGGTGGTCCCTGAGGATAAAGAGAAGGTTACGATTGTCCCTGCTCTCACGAGAGGTATAGTATACTTTCTGGCCCACTACAATCATTTTGTTTAGGAATGAGCACTTGAACGGGCTTGTAATCATCTTAGTTTGCTTCACACTCACCACACACTTTCTCTAGACAATTAACACTTAGCACACCTAGACAACCCAACATATAACACGTCACTAGACACACGGATAGTCAGTTAGACGACATAAATCACCGGTAAACTTTTTCAAAGCAGTTTGATGCCACACTTTTCTCGAGTTGATCCCCCACTGTGATTTTCAATGAGAAATTATTTGGAGTCTTGACCAGCTCTTACCTTGAGTTGGCTTTGCAGCTGCAGCTTTTCTGGACAAAATTCCGAAAGCCGCACCTGCACCCTTGTATGAAAAGTACGGGAATTCAACAACCGCGCTGAGCAGCCCTAGCACACGAGCACTCACTCCGAGGAAGCGACCCGCGGAGGCTTCTGCAACTGTGACTAGAAGGGGCGGGGATGCCCTTCCACCAGTCTCCTTTTCTGATCTGCTTGCAACGCCCAAAGCATCCAAGCCTCAGGTCCCTGAAGTCATTGTGTTGAATTCCACGGGAAAAACCGCCCAGAAGATGAAGTCTAGGCTCGGTCCCATGAAATCACCGCCGGAGGAAGAGACCACATGTCCAGCGCCTACTGAAGCTGGTGTGGTGAAAAAAGTTTCCAGAGGCAAGAGGGTGGCCTTTGCTGACGAGGTTGTGCCCAAGAAAAGCGCAACTAAAGAACCAGAGCCCCAGCCTGAACCCGAGACGGAGACTCTTGAGTTGCCGTCTGCCGAAATCGAATTCAAGAACTCAGCTCTACACAAGGAACTTTTTGGACTTCCAAATAGCATTACGAAGGAAGAACAACTCGTTAACTCTCCAGCACCGACTGAGGAACGCTGTGAAGATATTCCAGCAGGCCCTCGTGAAACAGGATTTGAATTCAGGGACATGGCTCTCCACAAAGAACTCCTTGGATCACACCCGAACCTCGAGTCCAATTCTCAAGGGTCCACGCTCCCGCTTCACGATCCGGGTCAATCCGGAGCCTCTCCCACTGCCACTGAATGGGCATCGTCAGCGTGCGGGAGTTTGACTCCTTCGTTGACTCCACCTGCAGCTGGGCTTAACAACGCTACACCAGCTCAAGGTGGCTCAATTCGTCCCAGTGAGGATGCATGTGGCCGTTCTACAACTAGTGTGGAAGTTTTGGAGCCACCCCACCGGGAGCTACCAGGGAGTCGTCATCTAGGTTCCCTCGTGGACGCCTTGTCCCCTGACAAGCTTGCAGAGAGCCAGTGTGTGCAGACAGTGGAAGCATCAGATCATAGCCATGCAGACACGACTGCCTTTCGGCATAGAATGGAGGATGACACCAATTTGGCGGTTGCACAGTCTACTGTGGCACCTACTGCTGTTGTGCATGCAGTCACTGATCAAGAACGAGATGTGGAGGATGGGCTGCGAGGAAATTCTGAGATTCTCGAGGTCTGCACCCTTTTGAATGGCAGGATGGACATCTCGTGTGAGACTAGTACTGTTGAGGAAGGGTGTGTGAGCTCCACCCCGGAGTTGGACAAAGCACAGAAAATTCTTACTGGTTCCACACCTACATCCGATGAACTACCGGGATTCCATCGTGGATCGGCTCAGAAGGGAGAGGCAACAGTTTCACTCCCTACCGCATCAGCGAAAGCAGTAGCTGTTGCTGGTGCAGAGCTGCCAACTTCAGTATGCAGGCTTAGTGTCCAGATTCCTGTGACTCCCGTGAGAACAGTCAACTCGAACTCCGCCTCAAGCCTTGCGGAGGCAGTCACGCCGTTGACGAAGATCCAGAGTAACATAGACTGCACTCTTGCCAAAGCCACTTCCATACTGGAAAAACTAGCAGCCTGGAGAGCGGACGCGGAGAAGAAGGTGCGAGAGGGTTACTGGGAGCCTAAGTTCTCATCAGTTGTAGATGGATCTCCTCCGACTGCCGTGTTTAAGACGCCCGTCACCAAGACGGTACGATGTGAACTCTAGTCTTCGGCTCTTGAGAGTTGTTTCATCATTTCGATTTTCATGGCTGCCATAAGGTCGACTCCGACGCTAAGGCGCAGTATTACTTAGACTGTATGCATTTTCACGCACCTCTGTGTATTGGTATTGTGCCCAGGTACCTGATAGGGATCTGCGCAGCGCAAAGAAGGCAAAATTGATTCCGAAGGCTACCATAGGTTCAGAAAATGGATTCGTTATCTGTGAAGATGCAAACATTGTGTGTGAAGGTGAGGTGCCGAGTGCCCAGAAAATGCGCTCTTCAGATGAATTGACGTCGAATAAGGAGAATCAAAGCGATGTTGCAAGTAAGGTCGGCGGTCAGGGCAAAGAGAAAAAGAAGGTAATTCCTCCGCTGCCTAATTTTTTAACCTCTCTCCCTGTGTCTCTCTCTTTCTCTCTCTTCCTCTCGGATCACTTACTGGATACTTCTTCGACTCCATTCGATCAACACAAACTTCGTCTACTCAAGCTTCGTTATTGGGCTTTGATGTGATGTGTACTACTGTGCATGATACACGACCCGTTCTGACAATGAACATTCTTGCTGGCGTCAGGGTAAGAAATTTGAAGTTCTGAAAGATCGCTCCACGAATTCGTCAGATGAGAGCGCGCATGCAACCGGTAGAGTGGGTACTGGTCCAGTTCGTCCCGAAGATATGAGCTTGCGCAAGCTACGGGCTACCGTCAAGGAGCGGGTAAGCTGGTCGTTTCTGTTTTTTGGTGATTAATCGTCACACTTCATGCCAGACAGATGATTTGCAGTTTGTTGTGTGATGATGGACCGCTTATTCCCCAGCATACAAACTTCTACAGGTCCGACAGATGGAGTCATTTAAAACTTGTGTTACAAGAGCACAAAAAGGCTAGATCATTGCGCACTGAACTACAGCATCGGCGAATTGGTTCATATTGTGGGTGCCCGTTAGTACCGATTGGATATTCCGCCATGGTTTGAAAATTTTGTGGGCACTGCGATTTTCGACAGTAACTGAACCCGATACCGACTCCAAGTGAAGGAATCCGCATACTGAATAAGCTCATCTTGGTCAAGGAACGCAGATGGAGCCAGTGTCTCAGTGAGCAGCAACAGCCAGATTCGTAGAAGCAAGAGGAATTCTGAAGTTTGCGACCGTGTACATAGTATTCTGTGATCGAAATCAGCTGTTAGCAGTCTACAGCTCCGAATTTCAACTACAGTTGATGTCGGAGTTGATCACAGAAGCAATAGACAATTGTTATGGTGAAAACTGAACAATGGTTTAGTGATTATCCGTGGGAATCAGAGAACACTACTTTGACGATTATCACCCCACATGCAATGTTAAATTGAAATGCAAATGTTATGTGAATTTTCCTACAGCTTTACCTGACAAATCTTCATTCAAATAGATTATTTAAGTAAGGTCAAGAACAGTCTGCATAGATGATTTCAATATTGTGTACTCTTCTTAAAGGACCTCATATTGTCGCACATCAGAATGTTGTAATATTTTTAATAGTTTATGAAGATAGTTTAGTGTGATAATTATTGATTATACAATGTGGAAGATCTCATAATTCTAATTTCACTATCAACTCTCAATTCACATGAAGATGTATTGAACAGAAACACACGTCTTTACAAGCTTTAGTATATTGTACCTTAGAACAGTTTATAAAATAGATAAGAAATTTACATGTGAAAAAGCAAACAAGTGATAGTTGAAGAATATTATTAATTCTACCTTTAATGTAGTGGACATTAAGGAATTACTTTTAAATTAGGATGTTAGGGAATTAAACATTTGTTGTTGATATTCATCCAAAATAAGAATTTGGATAAGTTCAAAATTCTTTGACATGCTTGTTTAAAGGTGATTCTTTGAATATCTCAAGAGTGATGAGAGTAGTCCAAAGATAATAAAAATAATGACCATAATAATACAAATAATCTAAAGGTGATAATGATAAATATAGTTATCTAAAAAAATCTAAAGATAGCCCAAGTGAAGATATAATAAATTAAAATAATATATTATACATAGAATAATTAATCCAAAAAGAAGTATAGATTTTATTTATTAATTTAATTTAAATTGTATACTTTATAAAGGAAGAGATTTAAAGAAAATATTTTAAATGGACTTGATTATGTCTTTTGTGTAAGTTCATATAAAGAAGAATGTTTAGCTACAATGTAGGCAATTACAAACTTTGAATGTTATTTGCATGGTAGTGGATTTTTTTTTTATAATGCATCATCAACTATTCAAATGACTCAAAGAATTTGACAAACTAATTGAAAAGCTTGTAAGGTGGGCCTTGATGCTACAAGGATATGACTTCAAGGTAGTATATAAGACAAGATTTGTGAATATGGATTTACTTAAGAAAATGGTAGATGGAAAATAATTTGTGGTTCAAAGGCCATAAGAATGTGAAAAGCTAAAACTTCACAGTCACAAAGTGTTAGGATATTTTGAAATGAAGAAACTTATAATCTTCTATAGAGTGAATATTAATAGATTGATATGCAAGGAAAAACACAACATCATATGGCATGGTTTTCTATTTGGGAATACATTGTGTGAGTTATCAAATTGACTCACTTATTATTTTAGGATAAAAATATATATTTAGAATGCTTTAAATCACAATATATAGTGAGTAGTGTAGAAATCCTTAAAGAAATAGAAAATTAGAATATTAGTGGTGAAAATGCTAAACTTACAAAAATGTTGGTTCTTTATAGTATAAAATAGGAAGACCAGCAGCTAGTATAGTCCTTATAGGAAGGAGAGTGCACAAGTCCCATATGGGTTGTAGTACCTTGAAGGTAGTTAGGATGATAAGACTAAGGCCTCGTGGCCTCTCTTAGACACCCTCATATGCTACATGTGAGCTTTGGTGAGGATCAAACCCTTGATCTATAAACAAGTTACCTTTGAGGTAAAATATTTTTACTTTATTTTTCAATTATTTACTTCATATCTTTAAAACTTCATAACTTATTCATAGTAATTCGGATTTACATGTTTCTTATATTATTAGAAAGATAATAAAATTAACTATCTAAAAATATACTTTTTATTTTTATTAAATAAATATACAATGAACAAATTGTGATTTAGTTTTAGATATTGTAATTGCTTCATGTCATTTATTTCAATTGCTTTGTGGTTGTTCTTTTTTTGTTCTTGTTATTTGCTTACTTCATTTCATACCACCAATTACAAGCAATTCTTAATTGAGGCCATCTTGTGACTTGGATTGAGGAGTAAAAATTTACACTCACAGATTCTTCTACTTCATGTTCTTGGTTCAAATATTGAGATAAGAATTCCTCAAGGTCTTCTATTTTGAATTGCTATTCTCTTTTCTTGAAAGCCTTTACCCTCTTTCTTGCTATTAGAATTCTAATGATAGCTTCATCTAACTCATGTAAGCTATATCTAGCATTATCATGGATTGTAACTACTATATATGGTCTAAATTATTTTTTTGCCAATTTCTTTATAATGCTATGCTAATGTTCAAAGTTGCTATTATAAACTAAAATACAATCTCCAATCTTTAAAGATTTAGACTTCAACCTATGAGTTCTGTCAAATCTTTCTTTATTTTTTAATCTTACTTTTTTTAACCTCTGAGTTACAATTTGAAGGTCTTTAGATAATCTTTTTAATTATTAAATCCATTGCTTTAATAATATTTTCTATTGATATTACCTTTCTAAGATAGAAACATCTACATAGAATAGGTTTCTTATGCTGGCATCATAGGTTTTTATTTTAACATTAATTCTATAGACATATAACTAATAATAGTATTATAAGTAGTCCTATCAACCTATAAAGCATATAGAAGCAGTTTAGGCCATTGAATTGGCTTATTCTTATATACCTTAATCAATGCATGTATGATAGAAAAATGATCTCTCTCATTCTTTCTGTTGGCTTCAAGATTATAAGAAGTAGTCAACTTTAGTTGAACTCCTTATTTATTAAAAAAAATTCTTTAGCATCCATATTTTTATAGCATCTGATTTTTTTTTATTAGCTTTTATCTTCCTAATGCTATCATATCTATTGAAAATGTCTTTCAATATAAATTTACATACTTCTTTTGTAGTCTTGGTTTTTAAAACCTTTCCTTCAATATAATTTGACAACTCTTCTTTTGCTATAACCAAGTATTTTATATCTCAAAGTTATGATGGCATAGCTATCAAATCAATTATCTATTGGAAATATATAGATGGTGGATAAGTAGGATGTAATCCATCTCTATACCTAACCTTAGACTATAGTTGACACTCTATGCATGATCTCATAGAGTCTTTTACATCCTTGTATAAGCCTTTCTATCAATATCATTCTTTGATCTTAATATATGTGGTCCAAATTCTCATATATCTTACGCAAAGTATAATATGATATTTATTTAAAACTTTAAATTTAGTTTTAAGGTCTCTTATTACCTTCAATAGAATTTTGTCACCTCTTTTTGGCCTCTTCCATAGAAATCCATCTTTAAATAGATAATCATAGGATTGATATCTAATATCTTTGAAGATTTTATCCATCTACTTTTTTTGCTTCTTCATTATTTTTAAATAAATTCTAATATCTTTTAATTTGCCTTCATACAAATCATCATAGAAATTTTGAATCTTATCACCAAAATCCATTCTACCAATAGCAAATGAATTTCCATAGCTTTTTTTCTCTTGATCTTTATTTTTTTTCATGTATCATCATCTCCTCTTCAAAGGTACACTTATCTTTAGACAACATATTTCCCACAAAGTTTTTTTTATCAGTAATATGTACTAAAACAAGATTCAATATTCTTATATAGGCTATCCATTTTAGCATGACAATATGTGGAATAATACAGTAAATTATTATTTTAATTAATGATAAATAATTTATTTTTAAAACCATACTTATTCTAATCAAATAATTCCTCTCAGCTTTTAGAGGGATGAATACTTCCTAAAGCTGTCTTTTAACTTGTTTATAAGTCCTTTGCCTTTTTGTATGAACCTTGGTTCTAAACCTTATTATAAATCTTCTCCATTCTATATCATTTTGTCTAATAGGCCATTCAATTGCTACAAGAATTATATCCATTATTACAATCATTCATCTTTTCATTGATAATCTACTTATTTAAGTATAGGAGATGAACTCAATATCTTTTTTAGATTTTTTATAGCTAACTCTTATTCTTCTTCTCAAATAAGTTTTTTATTCTTACTTATTAACTTGTATAGTGGCTTTGAGATATAGACAAAGTAAAGCATCCAAATGTAATAGAATATACATGCTTCTAAAAACCTTTTGTTTTTTGTAATATTTTTATAAGCCTTCATTTTAGATATAGCATCAATTTTATTAGAATTTGTTTTATTGCCATATTTGCCATATATATGTCCCATCACTAGAATCTCATCAATTTCAAAGCTTGATTTTTTTAATGATAATGTAAGATTAATTAACTCCAATCTTTCTAATATCTTAGCCACATCTTTAATATGCTTCTTGATAATTTTTTTGCAACCTTCAACTTCTATAGTCTTGTCTTTGTTTTCTTTTTTTATTTCTTTTTATAGGTATATCATTCAAAAATAGAATAGTTTTTTCAATCACAATTTTTTTTAATATTTATTTCATAGCATTTTGCATATAAGCCACTAAGTTGGTTGCACCTTAAGATAAGGTATACATCTCCATTAAATCTAAAAGAGTCTTCATGGTGGTTAAATCCCTACTTTCTTTAGCCAATTAAAATTGGTCATACTCAGAATATAAGTCTCTAATAAATTAAATGGCATGACTTGTGAATTATTCAGTTACTTCATCTACTACATGACTTGACTCTATATTTGAAATAGTAGCTTTGTTTGCATATTGTATATCATGAACGAATCTTAATACCTATAATTTCTTGGGTATTATGAACCATCTATTAGAATAGGAAGCAATTGAAGGTTCTAAAATATCCATATTTATTTATTTTTTAATAATTCTATTAATTTTGGAAACAAAACTCTAGGCACAAATATAGGCATTGAATTCTATGGAACATGTGATACCATAGGTATTATAATTATAAGTTCTACACATCCAATTTCATTAGGAATTAAAAAATATGCCTTATCATGTTCAATAAGTATTTTTTAAAATATATTTTCTTCCATTAATATCAAGAAATCACTCCTTCTAATCTTGAGCTTAAATAATGATTCTTAAATAGATTAGTATCTAATTTTGCACTTCTTTCTTAAACTTAACTCTTTAATTGCTTGCTTGATATGTTCGATACTATTAATTGATAGCTGGGTAGCTACAAGTTTTATCTTTCTTACCACAATTTTATATTTAGTTTGAACTCTCCATCCTATATGGGTACTCTCTAAATTTTTTTTTTTTTTTTTTTTTTTTTTTTCCAACTCCAAAGGCATCTCTTTTAATTATCTTCTATACCTCTTATGGATAGGTTTCATAATAATAAATTACACAAATTTTCTTTTATCCCAACTATAAATCGTGATATAAAGTGAATTATCATTTGAAACTTTAGTTTCTATTCTAGCACTTATAATATAAAGCTGATTAAGTATTATTAGATATGAAGCATAATTTTGTACAAAGAAATTTTGCTCTACTTCTACATCTCTAATCCTAATCTTTACAGCTAAATAAGCTCTATATAAATCACCTTATTGGTTGTTTGCAATTCTAATTATTCAATTATAATTTATATCAGTTGATCAATTATTATTTTTTATATATCCACCTTGACATGATATTGATTTCAGATCCATAATCAACCAAGGCCTTTAAAGTCTTCCAACCTCACATATGTCTATAGAGTAGTTCTTGCTTAATAAATAATTGAATAGCTATTATTTCTTGTTCCATCATTATTACATTTCAAGCAAGTGTTTACATATGCTTCTTATGTTATCTTCTTTATCTTCGTAGATCTCAAAGATGTGTATTTTATTCAAAGCTTTTTTATAAACTCAATATGTTTGAATGAAGCCTTCTCCTTCATATTAGCCTTACTTCTAATTTTTGGTATTACAAATTGTGCAAATACATGCCCTATTTTTTCTTCCTCATCCATAGTTATCAATGTATTTAATGCTTCTACTATAATAACTTCAGCTGCTATCTAAGTCTTTTTCTTTATTATATTGATAATCAATTCATAGAAAACCTTTTTGGCTATATCAAGAGTCTCTTTTAGAATAAATTTAATTTTGGCATCTAAGATTTTTTCTTCTAAAATATTTTTCATATTTGTAGATGTTTCAATATGAAATTGAAGCTTATAAGTAAAATTTTTACCTTTAGATTTATTTATGTGAACTCTTTTATTCTCTTTTTTCTTCTTCCACCACTCTTTTGGTAATGATGTACTACCAAGATGAGTAAAAGAAGACATCTTCTTTAGTTTCTACTCTTTAGAAGCTTCTTGTTCTTTAGAAACATCTTCTTGTTTTTAAGCTCAACAACATCTTCCTCATGAATAGTACTACCTCTTTTTTCCTCAATTATAGAATCATACAAATCATCATCATATTTATTCTCACATAAAAATGCTTTAATACTAATAGCATCAACTAGATTATTTCATTCAATTATTTCCTGATAGCTTCAGCTCTACTAAATATGGCTTCTTTAGTTGGTAAAGAATTAGCCTTAATTTCTTTATGCTCAATTGTAATAGAATGAGACTCAAATTTTTATCCTTATATGGTATTATTTTTTGGTGTTTGCTCTTCTACCAATTTTTTCACGCCACTCTTTTCAAAATTAATCTTTAAAGGCTCATGTGATCATAAGAGTCTTATCAAATCTTCTTAAAAATATACAATACTATCCTTGATTGCAACCTTATAACTATCACACTTACCATGCTTAAGGTTTGGATTGTTACATCACATATATGTCTCCATAAATTCTTTTGAGCCTTCAATTGCCTTTAATAAGCTTGCCATCTAGGATTTCTTCAAGTCAATTATTTCTACCCTCAAATCTTGTATGCTTTTGATTAATACTTGTAAACTAATCCACTTATTACTTGTTCTTCTTAAAACACCAAGTTATTAATCAAATCCTCTAACATTACTCACATTTATAATGATAATTCACTCCTTAACTTCATGCAAAATAATTCTTTCTTCTACTTCTAATTAGATAATTTGGTTTAATTTTTTATTTTATTTTATTTTATTGTTATTATTATTATTATTATTATTATTAATATTATTTTTTTTTATTAGGTCATTTTTATTAAGTGTTATTATTTTATTATTTTATCATTTTAAAAAATATATAAATTATTACTTCTTAAATAATTGTTGGTAAAAATAATTAATTAAGTTATTATCTTTAATCCATAGTAAATATAAATTTTTTAAAGGTTGGGTTAAAATTAAAAGTTAAAAGTTAAAATTAAAATTTTAAAAAGTAAAATTAAAGTAAAAAATAAAAAGTAAAAGTTAAAAAATAAAAAAAAATAAAAATAAAAGGAAGAAGATTAAAAGTTAAAAAATAAAGCCAAAAGAGAAATATAGAAGTTATAAGTTACTATAAAAAAAATAAAAAAAAAATAAAAAGAAAAAATAAAATAAAAAGAGGTACCAGCAGAGGTACCTTGACAATGCCTAAGGATTGAGGGAAGCACCTCTTTTTTACTCCAAAATTTTCCAAAAATCCAAATTAGCTCCAAATCTAGTGATTTTTTTTGTATTGAAAATTTGATTTTAAGACGCTCTTGCTATGCAATTTTTGTTGTAATCTAATACCTGAGCTACGAGCAATGCTTCTTCAAAGTTGGGTCATTGGGCCTGCTACTGCAGCCGACCCCCCTTCACTCAAAAATTTGTTAAAAATTTAAAATTATTTAAAATTAAATAAAATCTGTGCCAATGGAAGTGAAACTTGTATTTTCTTATATTTCCAACATTTCAAAATGATCCCATTAAGTGGCACTGAGAAATACCTTTTCAAAATTGGATTATTGAAATTGCCAAGACAGCCACCTCCTTTGCACTAAAAAATTTACAAAAATTCGGTTCAACTCCAAATTGAGCAAGCCTTAGCTTTTTGGAAAGTCAATAACAAGGTCTATGTGATGAAAGTTTTTTACTTACAAATCATAAAAAACCATAGACTGATTGAGGAAAATCCGAGGCCCTTCAAATCCTTTTAACTATGGAAATCGTTGGTGACCACTAATTGCAAAGGAGCACCTTTTAAACCACAACAAGTACCATCCATGACAAAAAACCAATGCTCATATGTTCCTAAAGTTCACAATGAGATCTAAGATGAAGAAAGAAGCAAAAAAATAAGATTAGGGTTAAGGTTGAGACTACACTTTGGTATGGCTTTGCTCTTATCAAAAGAAAGAGAGAGAGAGGCTTGGGAAACCAAACCACTCCTATATAATTGAGTGGTGGCTTGTGGAAAGGCCGCCATATTTCCATCCTTGATCTCTAAGATCCCTAATATAGATCTATGGCCTTCCTTCATCCAAGAGCTAATTTCGTCACCAAATTGATGACTATTTTTTTCATAATTAAACCTTACTAATTTTTTTTTTTCTTTTTTTGACATCAAGACTACTTCTTTTGTAATTCTTCTACTACTAGCTAACTAAAAAAATATAGTCTTTATAGTTTTTCTTATTAAACTCTACTCTAAATTATATGTCCCCTACTAGCAATCTATTTTTTATTTTTTTTTCCTAAAATTCTAATATTAATTTATAAAATTTGTGTTTTAAGTACAAGAAGTGCATTTTTATACTAAATATCAAAGTGAGTCAATTCAATGGCTCACAATCTTCCAACTTTACCTACCACTACTTGTAAAGCTTTAATGGTGTTCTTATCCATTCCATTCATTTATTGTCTCTCTTCTATACATTAAAAAAATACCTTGAATAGATCATTGACACCAATTCTACTTGATAATAGAAATGTCACGATTTGATTTTTCATCTTGATTTGTTAAAATATTTAATGCCTCAAGACTCGCTTTGTAATGGATATATATATATATATATATATATATATATGTATTCTAATAAATACCTATATGATTAGATAGAAATAGATAAAAATAAATAAAAGTAGATTAATTTCATAACACCATTTAGAAAAACTTCCTAAAAGGTTTATAAATGCTACTTTGACTTTATATGTATTTATAGTTGATTGGTAGGTAGAAACTTAGTCAACAACTTAATCATATCTTGGTAGCTTGTGGAACAAACTAATTATGTTATGTACATATAGAAAACTTACCTTGTACGTTAAAATATGTGTCTTGTAAAGTCAACATGTTTTGAAAGTTCTATAAGATATTGCCACGTAGCTCTTAATTAAGATTATATATGGAGGCAACAGTAAAGCCTTCTTCATTCTTATCAATGAATTTCTAATCCTTAGTCTTGATTCAAGACTTTTTAGTCTTTTATTTTTGATAGTAGCCATTCTAATTCAATATTATATCATCTTTGAGTAACTTTTTAATTCCTTTTAATGATACAAGAATATATTGAGGATTTTTTTTTTTGATATTCATATCTTTCATATTCTAATAAGAGTACTAACTTTCTATTTTTGTCTTATTTTAAAAGTGAGTGGATTATTCCACTTCTATTGTTATTTTTTGAAGGTTGCAGACTATCCATCTTGAAACAAAAAATATTATTTTCTATCATTGATATTTTTTTTAAAGAGAGAGGATTATAAATTAGAAGAATCACTTCTATTTATAGAAATTTTAATTTGATATTAGAGATTATAAATTATCTTCCTCTAATTTAAGTTTTTGAATTTGTTTGAGTTTTCTATAGAAGAAAAGATTATGGATGCTATTCTAAATAGAAGTGAAAATAGATTTGTAACTATTATAAATCTTTATAAACTTATCAATATTCTAAAAGTAGAAATCTCATATATTTTTAATATAAATTATGGATGTACTATTCCTACATCTATAGAAGAAGTTCAAAGTCTATGGCAAGAAGTTGTATAGTTGAAGGAATCAAGTAGATTGACCTTACAACCAAATCTATAGAATTTTGCTTCTATAAAGATGACTAGGGTAAGGATTTTTATGCTTGAGAAGTTTGATGGAATAAGATCAAAATCTTAAGGATTTTTACAATAAGTCAAGATTTATCTAAGGTTGTATCCCTTTTAATACCTCGATGGTTTTACTCAAGTTGGATTCATATGTGTACTTCTATTAAGAAGTACCTCCTCTTGGTTTGTACTTTTAATGAAAAAGGATTTGCAACTCTTTTATGATTTGAATTCATTCCTAGAAGTATTTATGGCCACATTTGGAGAAAGTGATCAAGAAAGAGTAGTAGAGACCAAGCTCTTATCTTTACGGCAAAGATTGTGGCCAGCCACCATGTATGCTCTTGAATTCTAAAACTTTACTTGTAACATGGACTAGAATGACAAAGCCCTTATCAATCAATTTTAATATAGGTTGAAGGATAATGCCAAAGGCAAAATCTTTGGAATAATTTATTGTTCAAGCCATTACATGCTATGAATGGTTTTTTCTCTCTTCACTTAAGTTCAATTTGATTCAATTGTAACTTAGATTAAAATTCAATATTAACCAAGGTGGGCATTTAAACCATAAATATATAAAATATAAAATAAAAATAAATAAATAAATAAAAATAAAAATAAATAAATGATATAATAATCACAATTAATTAAACCAATCAAGTATATAATTTTTTATGATTTCTTAAATGTTATAGTCAAATAACTTAATTTCCTTCTAAGATTTACTACATCAAATTTAAATTCTGAAAAATATGAATAAAGATAAAAATAAAATAAAATAAAATAAATTAGAATTAATAGCTAAAAGTTGAGTGAAAAGTTTTAAAAATAACCAAAATAAAAGTTAAAGATAAAAAGTAAAAGTTACAAACTAAGATTAAAGTAAAAATGAAAAATGAAAAGATAAGGTTAATTTTTTCTTTCTTTTATCTTTTAGACATAAAGATGGATGAAAAATAAAACTTTACCATTAATTATTGTAATAAATAAAAATTTCTTTAAAATTATTAAATAATATAAAGTAATGATAATAAGATGAGTGAGAACTAATATAGCAGATTAGGTGTTAAAAAATGTGATTAGAGGATGATTAGAGAGGAAACAATAATATACCTTGAGTATGTCAAGTTGTAGGAAACCACCCTTGCTACTAAAACATTCACCAAAAATTCCTTAAAAATCCAATTTATGTCAAATTTGGTGTGATCAAGGTTAACTCTAGCATACTTCTATTTTCTCAAATCTTGTGGAAATCCGATTAAAAATACTTGAAATATGGTTTTTTCAAGTAGAGCCACTTGGACTACCTTGGCAGCACACCCCTTCTACTTAAAAAATCACTAAAAGTTGGTTAATAATCTAAAGTTAACAAATATAATTTTTCCTAAAACTAAACTTAGCATTATTTTTTTCAATATAATATTCAATGATAAAAAATTAGTAGATATTAAGCTACATTTTTCTAAAGTTAATTGTTCTAAATGGCTGAGGCAGCAGATCCATCCTCACTTTGAAAATCATCAAAAATTCGATATATCTTAGAAGTTAGTGACTCAAATTTTCTAATAAACTAGACTTTAATTTAAATTCATAATATTAAGTCACATTAAATTTGAATTAGAGGTCACTGAGTTACAATTTTTCAAAGTTGATGCTCTTATGCTACCAAGTACAATAGATCTCCTAGCACTTGGAAATTCGCCAAAAATCCGTCCAAACTTCAAATTAATTGTGGCTTACATTGTTGAAAATTTGGTAATTAGAAAAAGATGAGTACCAAATATTACTCAAAAGCATAAAAAATTGAGTGACTAAGGAAGAAAATACCAAAGCAATGACAAGATGGGAGAAAATTCCTTCAATTAAAAGCTTAGAAACCATTTGGTAGGGCTTTGCCTTACAAAAGAAAGAAGAGAGAGGGAACTTGGCCACCCAAGCTCTCTTAACCAGGTTGGAAGAGGCCCAAAGGTGGTAGCCACATGTCCACCATCCAAATCAAAAAACTTCTAACTTAGATTAAGGGTCCACAAACTTTTTAAGCCTAAACCCAATTTTAAGGCTAGAAATGCCTATAACTCAAAAATTAACACCTTTATGGAAAAAATAACACCACCAATGTTTCTAAAATATATTTTTATTCTAAATTTGACTATTCACAAGCCTAGATCCAAGTTTTAAATCATAAAAAATTAATTAATTTTCTAATTTAGTTGTAAGTTTCAACTATAATTCTAATTTTACTCTATTTACTCAGAGATCAATAAGGACTCTTGCCATCAAAGCCATCATGATCACCATTATTCAATTTAAACTTTCTTAAATATGAATTCTTAGCAAATCCAAGATCCAATTGCAATTTGGCCTTGAATTAATAAACTTGTAATTATTTTTCTTTTTTTTTCTAATTTTCAACTCCAAATAGTGATTGAAATCACTAAGAGATGAATTCCACCACAACAATTAGCTCACCTCTATCTTCTAGAGATCATCATTAATTTAACAATTAGACTTTATATTTTTAATCTATTTTAATTATGGAATGAAATTTAAGCTTATAAAAATCTAAAAATAAAATAGGAACATAGAGCAATTAGACTTAAAAGATTTTCTAACCATATTTAAATTAAGAATCAACCTTGGAGTTGAAAACTAAAATTGTGCATTAATTCAAGATAAAATTTCTAGGACTTAGAAAAAAACTTCTACTAAAATTCTAATTTTAGTACTAAAAGAGAATTTAGACGAGATCAAAAAAATCATAGATCTTTTAAACTTAATATTTTTAGAATTTGAAAGAATCAATCAATCTAATAATTAGAAGTATCTATCTAATTAATAACTTAAAAATATGACTAAATTCATAATTAACTAAAAAAACTAATTTGGATCTATGAGTTAATCATATTAGTATTAAAATTAATAAAAATATATTAAAAATTAAAAAAGTGATTATGTAAATGTAAATTTTTACTCGACAATCCAAGTTACAAGATGGCTTTAATTAAGAGTTGCTTGTAATTGGTGGTATGAAGTAAAGTAAGTAAATAACAATAATAAAAGAAGAACAATCACAAAGCAATTGAAATAAATGACATGAAGCAATTACAATATCCAAAATGAAGTCATAGCCTATTCACTGTATTTTTATCTACTAAAAATAAAAAATATATTTTTAGATATTTAATTTTATTATCTTTCCAATGACATAAGAAACATATAAATCCGAATTACTATGAGTAAATTATGAAGTTTTAAAGATATGAAGTAAATAATTAAAAAATAAAGTAAAAATATTTTACCTCAAAGATAACTTGCTTATAGATCAAGGGTTTGAGCCTCACCAAGGCTCACATGTAGTGTATAACAGTGTCTAAGAGAGGCCACGAGGCCTTTGTCTTATCCTCCTAACTACCTTCAAGGTGCTACAACCTATATGGAACTTATGCACTCTTTTCCTACAACGACTATACTAGCTATTGGTCCTCCTATTTTCTGTTAGAAGGACCAATATTTTTGTAATTTTGACCTCAACATGATATTCAAAAACATCCAATTAGCATAGGAAACTTACATGGCCTTCAAATCTTGCTCCATTTCTTCATAAAGGCTCCCAAAGTGATAAAACTCATTTTTACGAAGATCTTAAAAATTACTCTAAAAATTCCTTAAAAATTCTAAATAAATTCTAAATAAATTCTATAATATTTTTGTAATGCTAAAATCTATTTAAGAATATATTTTCCTACCTTGATGATTTTTTATAATAATAAAAATTAATTAAAATCTACTATAAATCCTATTTTTTATATCAATAACTAAACTGACATGAGGTTCTTTCTCATGCTTCTTCTAACTACTAACATTTATAGTTTTTATAAATAGTACATATAGATAGAAGACCAATATAAATATTGGTCTTAATAAATAATCCTTAATATTCAGCAATAAAATAAAAATATTAAACCAAAAAGGATGATTACCTCCAAGATTTACTAAGACTCTATTTCCACCACTAACATTCTAATTTTCTATTTCTTTCAGGATTTCTATACTATTCACTATATATTGTGATTTAAAGCATTTTAAATGAATATTTTTATCCTAAAATACTAAGTGAGTCAATTTAATGACTCAAGTATGGCGACTATCTGGAATGACTTGCAAAAGAGAAGAACCTAGAACTAATCTTCCAAAATACTATAGAATAAAAAGAAGAATTATCTACAAAAGTATTTTAATAACTATCATAGATAAGAATGAGTATTTTTTTTCTAATCTGAAGGAATTAAAGTAGTTTTTGTTCTACAGATCTAAAGAAGGAAGACAAAGAAAATTAAATCTAACCTAAGTCTTAATCATTATATATAAAAAGAAAAAATTAGAATAAAAAAATAAAAAAGTATTTTTTTCAAATTTCTCTTTAATATGAGATGATTTTACTATCAACCTTCTAAGGTCTATATATCCGTTAGGTGTCAAGGTTGGACTTTTCTTGCACTAACACTAGCTCATTAGAATAGCTCATTTTTTCCAACTTGATTTGAACCCATTGTCATGTTGTGGTTCGACTACCATGTGAAAATAATGTGATTATGTATTTAATGTACAATTTACTTAACAACATGGTAAGAGCGATGTTACTGGATTTTAGTTGGTCATAGAATGTGATTAAATTACTACTTTAAAAAGAGGTTGTTTAAAAGGATTACTATTAGAATTTGTATAACTTTATTTTCTTTTGATAGTAGCTTTTGAGATTGATTTTGTTGGTAGTAACTTTAAATATTTAGAGTCACCTTTACCAGACATTGGTGACTCTTGAAGCCTTATTTTGATTCTTTAATTTGGTGTTTAGGGCATATATTGAGTAAATCTTGAAAAGAAAAGAGTTGGAGAGGGATTTTGGTAGTAAAAAGAGAGTTTAGGGCATCCATATAGATGAATGGAGATGAATGATGAAAATCTCCATTCCTATTGGTCAAAAATCATGACCAATAAGCTTTGAGGAGGCTGCCCGAGGCCATATTAGAGATTAGGGTTAGTTTTTTGGGACCAATTGAGCTTTGAAGGCTAGGTTCAGCAATTTTAGGTTTTTGGCTATGGTTTTGGTACAAATCTTGTATGATTTGGAGTTTGTATGAAGGAGATATATGCGCTCAAAGTTAAGGTGTTGATTTGAGAGCTACTGTCACTATTTTTGACATAACGCACGCATATAGAGGGCAATTGAGGATCGGCAATTGCGACTAGAGAGAGCACTTTTGTTGCTATATTTTTTACATACCGCTTACTGGATTCCAAGTGAAAGTGAAGGAGTTATTGAATTTTGAAGTCAGCACATGCAATCTAAAGGTAGTAAGTGACCCGATTTGCTAGTGGTTGTGACTTGAGCTATATCTTGAGCAATTTGACAAGGTTTTGGCTAAAAATTTCAAGAAATGTGTAAATTCATGTTGGTAAACTTTGTACATAATTTTTATGACATTTGAGTATTGGATTCTTGAGATATTAAGAAAATAGTGCTCAAGTGCTTGTAAATTAGGGTTTAGAGCATCTGCTAGGATTTCTTAGATGCCAAAAGATTAGGAGTGAATTTACAATTGGTTTTTTCTTGTGATAAAATTTAAGGGTGAATTCTACCTACCTTATAAATTTGAGACAAATTGAACAATTATATCAAGATTTATGAATTTCTAAAGTTTGAGAAGAGAAAACCCTTCATGGGAAAAATATGTTTTGAAGGGATTTTGCTATATTTTGAGTTTTATGCAAATAAAGGAGTTTTGGAAGTTAAGACAAGATTCATATAAAGATTTAAGCTAAACTCTCTTCAGCTAGATACTTAGTGTATTCCCAAATAGCAAATCTTGCGATACGACACTGGGACACTCACTTGTCAATCTCTCACCTGATCAACCCCTCTATGCCCTTTGGATGTTTATTTAGACACATTCTTTTAATTTAAAAATATATATATATATATATATATATATATATAATTTTTTTTCATGAAAGTTTCATAAAATACTTATTTCTTTTAGTTAGAAAATCTCAATTTTTTTGGTGAAAGAACTAAATTGAAAAGAAGACAAAACAAATGAATATGTCTACTACTTATCTTGAACTCTAATGGTTTAGTTTCTAAATTCCACATAGTTTTAATAATTTTCCATTTAAAGGATTGAATAAGGGTGAATTTGAGGATGAGCCATTTGACTTTGTACATGATAAAAATCACACTCTATATTCTTTACATTTGTTTCCAGATGTTTAGGTAAGAAAATCTTCTTTGTTAAGTATTAGTAGTCAAATTAAGTTATTTGAAAAGACTTCTTCAACTAAGTAGAGGCCTAATCATATGACATCAAATTTTCCTAGATAATCTAATCTCCTAGTATCTTATAAGAGAATTAACATGCCAAGCTTAAAGATTTTAACTTTATGTCGCTTGTTAATTTTTTTTTTTTTTTTTTTTTTTTTTTTTGTACAACCTTTGTATATTTTGTACTTCTTTTCTTTATTTATTTATTTTTATCTTTTTAGTTTTTCTAATCTATCTTTAAGAGAAATGTCTATAAATTTATAATCTATATTGTGAACATATAATTTTTCTATAGGTGCCTTATAATAATCATTTGATATTAGTAGATAGATGGCCATGTTGGTTCCAATTATAAGACCACTTGAAATTTGTTTAAATTGTAAGGATCAAATAAGGTTGCCTTTCTCTATTAAGTCATCCAACTTGTGAACTTGAGTGCTATCAAAGTTCACCTCCAAGACATCTTCAATTTTTATATCATCAACTAGGGTTATTAAATCTCCTTCTAAATCATCATGTTGGTAAGTGACAAAACTCTCTGTAAAATTTATATTCACAACTTCATCTGTACTTGAACTTGGGTGATATTTCAACCATTTTATGAATTTTCCATTGTTTTTTCACTCATATAGTCTAAGACCTATACATCCTAGTGGAGTTGGTTGAACCATACTTGAATGAACTGCCTTCTTTGCTATCAAATCAACAAACCTAACTTTCTTTTTAAATCCTTTTTGTAATTCAGGACTTAAAATCTCATCTTCTGAAGAGTGAGATAAAGTTTTGGCTAAAGAAAATCCTTCGAATTAAATAAGGATTTTAGTCAAGTTTTCTGGTAGCCTATAGATGATATGAGGCTTCTCACCTCTCCAATCAATTTTTGCATTAATTGCCCTTAACCAAGGTCTTTCTAAAAGCAATGGATATGAATTTTTGCTAGGATGCATGTGAATCACATGAAATGTGATAAAGTATTCTTTACTTTTTGTCATCATCATACAACTACTAATTTGTCACAAATATATGTCTTGATTCTGGTTAGCCATGTTGATTATAAAAAGAGAGGGTCTAGTGATACTAAGTCCTAGTTTCTCTATAGTTTTTATTGGCATAATATTTAATCCACTACTTCCATCTACAATAGTATAAGGTATGATTTTATCCACTATAGATACTTCTAACTCAATTGTCTTTACCTCTTCTGCCACTTGAATCATTCTAACATGGACTTGAATTTTTTTCTTGGATCTTTGGTATCTCGTAGTAGGTAAGTCTATTTTAAATACTTTTCTTATTATTGGAAAAACCTCGAATAATTGAGCAATAGTTATGTCAGCCTTGATTTTGTTCAAGTCTTCCCATAAATCATAAGACTTTTTTTAATCATTTTTTTTTTGAGGAAATGAGATTTCACCTTCTAATTCAGGGATCTTAGGACCTTCTCATTTTTTTGTAGATGGAGATTCCTCTACAAGAATTTTTTCTTTTTCTATCTTAGTTTTTTGAATAGTGGTGGGTTCTAAATTATGGAATCTTTTTCTCGATTTCCTAACATTATCAATTGCCTCTCTTGTAATTTCATTTAAATCAAAAAAGTAAAAAGAGTTTTTTGAACTATTTTCACTATCTATTGAGGTAGGAGGGTGAGAATTGGTATAACTAGACCTTGTCATAACTGCCAAGGCAGGCATATTAGAAAGTCTTTTATTTTTATTAGATGCTTCTTCATGAAAGATATAATATGTGTGAGAAGACGATGGTTGGTTTGTAAGAATTTAAGAACCTTCTTCTTTAGTTGGTATTTCCAAATAACTTATATCTTATGAATTTTTTTTCTCGTTTTGTTGGCCATGTTGAGGTTAATCTATATTTAATGAAATAAATCTTCTTTGTATATTTAGACCTAAGAAAGGATGTTGGATTTGATGGTTATTATTATAATTATAAAATAGATTAGAAGGTCTTAAGGTATTATCCACATTTGGATTTCTTGTCCCTTTTAATTGGTCTTGGGCTTGTTGTTGATAATTTTCTTATAGAAAACTTTAAAAGAATCATCTTGTGACATTGCCTATATACATTTGTAAGCTGATTTCTCCTACAATTTCTACATACTATCCTATTTTCTATCCAACAACTACTTGGTAGATGTCTTTTCCTACAAAGGTGGTGCACCTCATGTTTTTGTAGTTGTAGGTTCTTAAATCCTTGAATAGAATTTTTTCAAGGTTGGAATTAGAAATTTGAACTTGCTATACTATGTTTTTTATAAGGTGGAGTATATAATTTTGGCCCTCCTTGATTTTGCTAGTAATTTTGCTAATTTGAACAAAATTGACTTATATGCCATAATTGGCCGCATTGAATGCAGTAAAGCCTTGAGGTGTATCTATCGGATTCTATAGGAGGTGGAGCTTGGTTTAGATTTTGACTCTTAATTAAAAGATATATCTCCTCTTGCATAACCTTCATTTATTGTATAAGTTTATTTTAAAATCTTAGTTGGCTTTGAAGAACTTCATTCTTAAAGTCTTCCTGCCATCTATTCTTATCATCTGGATATGTCAAATTAGTAAAGATGGGAGATAATCTAACCTCTAAAGATATTTGATAGTGGTTTATAGAATGAAATTGAGGTTCCACACTGCCATACACATGTCCTTAAAAATTTCCTATATTTTGGGCATGTATAGGAATAAAACTTGGGATTCTATGGTCTTCTTTCCTCCACATTCATTCTTATTGCTTGTTAATGTCTTCTACTACTTGAGCTTTTTTTTTGGCCTCTTCTAAATTATATGGTCTGCTTTTGAGGGTCTCTCAAATTTTTTCCTCACTATTAAATCCTTAAATAAAGAAATGGATGAGAGTATCATCCGTGAGAAGAATTTTCACAAATCTAGTTACTACAAGTTTAAATCACCAAATACATTTAGTGATTTCTTTATCCTTTCCTTGTCTCAAAAAAAAAAGGTTGTGAGGGCATTACTTTACCCTACTTCTAGCTTGAACTTTTCTAAAAATAATTTCATGAGCATTTTCTAGTTCTTAAAGATTTAAGGAGGGTGGCTTCTATACCATTTATAAATTCCATCTTTTAAGGTACTTAAAAACTATACAAGATATTAAACCAAATTGATTATTAAAGATGTTGTGAGAAGTTCCATAAATCTCTCCATGTATGCCGATGGATCATGGTCTCTAGTCTCTTTAAATATAGAGAGGTTGTAGGGCATAGGAGTTACTTATAAATCGTTAGAGATTACTATTGGCAAGTTCCTTGGTTGAACCAAAGCATTGATGGGTACAAAAGTTGATGTAGATTCTAGTTCACATTCAATTAGAAGAGAAGGAGGTGTTGATCCTTATTTTTTTTGATTTACCTCTACAACTAAATTAGGAGAGTTAGGATCCAATCCTTTCTCTTCAACTTCCTTCCTTAGACATAATTCAATTGGATTTGAAACAAAACTGTTTTTTAATATTGGAGGTGAAAATTAATTTTACCATCAAATATTTAAGAGATAATAATTTATAATTTTCAACTAATTAATTATTTATCTATTTTAATTAATTATACTTTTGTAATAACATAAAAATTAATAATTATAAAATATATAAATAAACTTAAAAATCCAATCAAATTTAAGTGTATATCATGCAAATAGTCTTAGAGATCATACTAATCTCAATAAATCTTTTATTATATTTTATTTTGGATGACCATACCTTGAAAGTCTTAAAATTAATTGAATTATTAATACAAAGATTTAAATAAATTTAACAATTATAAAATTGGAAGTTCTCTAATTCCATCTTTTGAACTTGTTGTGTAGCATCAACATTCGATGCTACACAACAAGTTCAAAAGGTTAAATTAAATGTTGAACTTGTTGTAAAGCATCCAATGATGCTCACATTCAGTCTATGCAAGAAGAAGGCAAGATGGAATGAATGCATTATAATTTTTAATTGTTTGCATTAATCATGAAAAAAATCATAATAATTTGATAGAAAAGCCATTATCAAATGCGAAATTTGAAGACCTTGAGGGATTTTATTGTTTACCATTATAAGGCGAGATTGCAATGGATTAGTGAGAGAAATGCTCCCGCATAGTTTAAAAGAAGAGATATTATCTACTGGACTTATTGAAATGACATAAGATTGTTTATTACCTTTTAAGACTATTGATAAGATGAAAAGGTTGGAAAAATATTACATTAAAAATATTGAACAAAACTTGAAAGAAAATAGAGAATTGGTTGAAAATGAGTTTATTTGAGGAACATTTGAAGAAATAGGTTTTATAAATACTATAGGTAAATTAAATTATTTATTGCAATGTGGATTACAAAGAGAGAATAGAATTATTAATGTGTGTTCTAAAGAATTTTATGATAAAATCCAAGGATTTATAGAAAATTTAAGTCACCAAGAGGTACGTATTAAAACTAAGTATAAATTAATAGCAAAAAAAGTCAAACCAGTGGCTTTGCTACTACCATCAAATTGTAAAGAAAGGATAAGTGGAGCATCCACACAACCAAATTTAAAGGATCCAAGGAAGATAGGGCATAAATTTATGGATGCTACATTACATGGATTAAATATTAGATGTGATGGATTTTTGACAAAATATGAAGAAAAATATAATAAGAATATGCTTTCACGTCATAGAAAGGCTTTTGCATTTGAAACACATGAAATTGGATGTATTGATCTAAGTATTGTAGCACCTATGGTTATTTTTACTATTCTTCATGAACTATGGAATTTGTGACCAATTCCAATACCAAGAGCACATTTATGTAAGTTTTTGGATTTATTCAATAAAAAGATAAAAATGAGAATTTTAGAACCATTAGTGGCACCTTATTCTAATTGATGGTTTACAGTACCAAAGAAAAATAGAACAATGAGATTTATACAAGACATATAATCTGTAAATAAAGTGACTATTAAAAATATGGATTTAAGTCCAATTATAGATGAATTTGTAGAAGCATTTGATGGAAGAAAAATTCATTCAATCGATGATCTTTATTCATGATATGAACAATTTCAATTGGCAATGCAAAGTAGAGATTTGACAACTATGAAGATATCATTAGGATTGGTCAGAATGTATACATTACCACAAGGAGCTACAAATTTTGTGGTACAAATGATGAATGGAATGCATAAGGTATTAAGAGATTTTATTCTAAGAATAAAAATACCTTTCTTAGATGATGTATCAATTAAAGGATGTGAAGAAGAAAGAAAAAATGAAACTTTGGATTCAAAGAGATGTATGAAGATTGTAACAGATCATATTGATGATTGTAAAAAGATTTTAAAATGGTTATAAGAAGTTCATTTAATCTTATCAGGGATAAAATCAATGTTTAGAGTAAAAGAAGTTTTGGTAGTAGAACACATGTGTGGGTTATATGGATGCAAGCTAAATATAAAAAAAAATTGATATTATTAAAAAGATGAAAGAATGTACAAATATAATGGAAGTGAGAAGATTTTTAGGAGCATGTATTTTCTATCATATATGGATACTTTATTTTGCACCTATAGTAGTCTTATTGTATGAGTTGTTAAGAAAGAATCAAAAATTACAATAGAAAGAAGAATAAATAAAAGCTATAGAAAAATTGAAAGAACTTCTTTTTTTACCTCCAACTTTGAAGAAAGTAAATTATGAAGGTAGAAGGCTAGTGGTATTAACAGTTGATGCAAGTCCAATTGGAATAGGTTGGGCAGTTGGATAAGATGATGAATAAGAGAATAGATATGTAGTAAGGTTTGGAACAAAGATTTTGAATACTAGGCAAAGGGCATATGCACAAATCAAAAGAAAATTATGGGGTGTAGTAATAGCTATGAAAAATAAAAAAGAGTACTTGATTGGGACATTAGTAGTTATAGAAATAGATTTTCTACCTTTATTAGGCATAATTATAAGTTGTTCAATTTTTGATATTACTATGTTAAAGTGCATAGCATATATCAAATCTATGAATCCAAAATTTAAACACATTGCAAAGAAAAGAAAATTTGTTTGTAGATATATTATCAAGAACAAGGTGTTATGATGAAGAGATGCTTGATTTGGAAGATGATGTAGATACAAAATTTTATATTAATGCATTATCAAAAGAAGAAGTTTTATTTTTGAATATACCATTGAAAATATTTTGAAGAGATTTTTATGACGATAAATAGAAATGTTGGAGAGTATTTATGTACATTAAAGCAATAAGAAAGTTGGACAGATCAAGAATTTAAGAAAATCTATAAGAAAGCCTATGGATATTTTTTATGTGATGGATATTTATGGAATCATCTAAAAATGAAATAGGAAGTACCAAAAAGGATGATATGTAGTTTAGAAGCTCAACAAATGATTCTTAAAGAATTTCATGAAAGTTTATGGATTTAGCATCAAGGTATTTGAGCAACATTTACTAAGTTGAGAAAAAAATATTGGTGGAAGGATGTGCACAAAAACGTAGCAAATTTTGTAGGATCTTATGAGACTTGCCAAGTGTAATCAAATATTCAACATTAAGATGGGTTACACCTAACATATCTTTTGATTTTATATTATAAGTAGGTGGTAGATTTAGTAGCAATGCCTATAGAACTTAGACAAATGAAGTGTTTGGTACTTGCACAAGAAGATTTATCAAATATGATTGAAGGACAAGCATTAAGAATAAAGAATACTGAAAATATATGCCAATTTTTATTAGAAGATGTTATTTATTGCTATAGTTGTATTAAAAAAATTATAGCATATAGGAGTGAATTGGATGCAAAGAAAGCACGAGAATTCTTTAATAGAATAGGAATTAAACTTTCTCTAACAACAACATATAATCCAAAAGGTAATGATAAAAGTGAGCGTAGGCATTCACATATTGTTAAGGCATTAATAAAGGCATGCAATGACAAAGCACATGAATGGCCTAGATTACTACTATTTGTACTATGGGCAGATCATACAACTCATAGTTCAATAACAAGTTATATGCCTTCTAAATTACTATATGGACAAAAACCAATAATGCCAATAGAAGATGTAGTATCTACATGGGATGTATTGCCTTGGAAGAATGATCTCAATAGAGAAGAAATTTTAGCATTATAAATTCAACAATTAAAAATAAGACTTAATAATATTGAAGAAGCAATAGAGAGATTGAAAGAAGCAAGGAAAAAGAATAAAAAAAGATTTTATAAAAAATATCAATTATAACCTAAGGTAATTAAAAATAGTAATTGGATGTTAGTTTATGATAGTAACTTAGACAATCAACATAGCACAATAAAGAAGTTTGCAAAGAGATGGTTTGAGCCTTAAATTGTCAAAAAAACATACAATAATGGAACATACTTGTTACAAAAACTTAATGGTACAAAATTGAAGATACTTATAGCAAGCAAATGAATCAAGTTATTTAAACAAAGAGATGAAGGTATTTGTTTTGATGAAGAAAAAAATCCAATATAAGATATTGAGATGAGACTAGAAGAAAAAATTAAAGATCAAGAATTTGAACAAGATGAAGAAGGTTCTACATCAATATATTGAAGAATCATCGACGCATGCCAGAGGATATATAAATTCAAGGAAGTGGATGTCATGATATAACACATTTAATACGTAAAAGAATATAAAATTATTATATTATAAAAGATCTTAGTTCAAAATATTATAACAAATTATCTTAGAAATATAGATAATAATCAAAAGGATAGTTAAACTAAAAAGTACTAATATTTCTTTTTACAAAATAGAATTTTATTTACTTTGTAGGACCATAAATAAGGCAAAATAAAATAAATTAGAAAATTAAATAATATAAGCATGTGTAAGAAAAAATTAAGAGTAGATTTTAGAAAAATTTACTTCAAGAAGCTAAGAATTGATATCTAAAATAGACTGGTTGTCAACCTGGGTCGAAATCAGACCTTGAGGCATAAAACTAGATATTTGTGGTGACTATAGGATTTTTTTGGAGATAGAAGAAAAATATTTGAGAGCTAACTTGATAGGATTTTTATGAGCATTAGTTTTGTGTGATTTGAATTTGTAATGACTTTGTAAGAGCTTCACAAAGTTAAGATTTTTTTGGATGACTTGAATTTTTGTAAAATTAAATAGAATTGATATTTTGGACAATTTTAGGAGTTTTATAGCAGATCTATAAGTGAAATTTTTTAGATTAATGTTTATAGTTGTGCTTAATATGTGTTGTAAATTTTAGCTCGATTTAATAGTTGAATTGAGGATTATTGAGGTTTAAGTGGGTCAAGATTTCAGAAAATAGAATTTTAGGTCTAGTGAGGATTTCTAAGATATCTTACAATCTACCAGTTGGATTAAAATAAATATTATGTGTGCTGGTAGTAGAATTCTTTTTATATGCATATGAGATTTTGGAGATCAATTGAATGGTGAAAAGGGGATATGTTAGCATTGGAAAATCAGCATCAAGGTTGAAAAAGGAGGCCAACCAATATTTGAGCAGATTTTAGGATTTTTCTTTCATTTAGTAAGTGCCATTGTCTTTAAATTTGTTGTACTTGTTTGTAACTAAAAGATTGAGAGGTGTGTAAAAATTTAAATAAGATTAATGGTTTATTCAAAAGTTATGGAGGTTCTAAAGAACCTAAGGGTTTGATTTAGGAGTTAGGATTTGTGTAGGGTTTGATTGAAGTCTATTAGGATGTCAATTAGGAATAAATTAGAATTTGATTGAGATTTATTTTAGTTATATTATGATTATATTAATAATCATTAGAACTTCTTAAGGATTCTTTCAATGTTTATTGTGAATTATCTTTTATCTCTTTTAAGATTTTTTATTGTTGCTTGTATAATTTGTTATGGTTTTTCTTTGAATTTGATTAAAGCTTGTTTAGCATTATTAAGATTTAATAAGAGTTTATTTAGTATTGTATTAGAATTAAAGTTTTGTTATCACAATTTCCATTTTACGTTCAATAGCTAGGTACCTAGTACACTTTCAAGCAATAATTCATGTAATATGATAATGGTCCCTATTGTAGCTAGAGAAACTCGTTTTATAATATCTTATCTTCTTTGGCAATCATGCTTTCTATTTTGTTGTTGCATTATTTTTTTAGATATTATTGAACAATGTGTTTAGTTTTGCCACAATATAAGTATAAGCCATCTTGATGACATTGAGTCTTTTTATGCTTTATGAGGAACTTAAAACATATCGTATTAATTTGCATTGTTTTTAGCTTTGATAAATGAATTTCTGAAAATTTGAGAGCTACTGTTATTATTTGATTTGTTTTTCTTTAGCAAAATCTTTGTTCTTGATACCTTTTAAATACCTAATTGTTGTATGTAATGGCTTTAGGAATAAATTATTTGAAAGATTTTGCCTTTGGTATTTTCAATAACAAATCTTTGATGTTATTCTTCAATCTATATTAAAATTGATTGATAAGGGCTTTGTCATTCTAGTCCATGTTACAAGTAAGGTTTTAAAATTCAAGAGCATATATGGTGGCTGGCCGCAATCTTTGCCATAAAGATAAGAGCTTAATCTTTGCTACTCTTTCTTGATCATTTTTTCCAAATGTGGCCATAAACACTTGTAAGAATGAATTCAAAAGAGAAAGGAGTTATAAATCCTTTTCCATTAAAAGTGTAAATCAAAAGAGGTCACTTTCTCATAAAAATACTCTTATGAATCTAACTTGAGTAAATCCATTGAGGTATTAGAAAGAATACAATCTTAAATAAATCTTGATTTATTGCAAAAATCCTTAACATTTTGATCTTGTTCCATTAAACTTCTCAAGCTTATTATTCCTTATCCTTGTCATCCTTGTAGAAGCAAAACTCTATGAATTTGGTTGTGAGGTCTATCTACTTACTTCTTTCAATTGTACAACTTCTTGTCGTAGATTTTAAACTTCTTCTATAGGCGTAGGAATAGTACTTCTATGATTTACATTAGAAATATATGAGATTTCTATTCTTAGAGTATTGATAAGTTCATGAAGATTTGTAATAGTTACAAATCTATTTTCACTTCAATTGAGAATAGCATCCATAATCTTTGCTTCCACAGACAACTCAAATTAATTCAAAAAATTAAATTAAAGGAGGATAATCTATAATTTCTAATATTAAATTGAAATTTCTATAAAGAAGAATAATCTACTTTCTTTAAGAAAAATATCAATGTTAGAAAATAAGATTTTTTGTTTAAAGGTGGATAGTCTACAATTTTCAAAATATAACAATAGAAGTGGGATAATCCACTCATTTTTAAAGTAAGATAGACATAATAAGTTAGTACTCTTATCAAACTATGAAGGACATGAATATCAAAAAAAAAAAAAATCCTCAATACACTCTTGTGTCATTGAAAGGAACTAAAAAGTCACTCAAAGATAATATAATATTGAATTAGAATGGCTATTGCCAAAAAAAAAAAACTAGAAAATCTTGAAATAAGACTAAAGACTTAAAAAGCATTAACAAGAGTGAAGAAGGCTTCACTCTTGCCTCCATATATATTTTTAACTAGGAGCTATGATATAATATCTTATAGGACTTCCAAAATGTATTGACTTTATAAGACACGTATTTTAACTTACAAGACAAGTTTTTTATATGTATGCCACATTTTTAGCTTGTTTTACAAGCCACAAATATGTGATTAACTTATTAACCAAGTTTCTAATCTACCAATTAAGTGTAAACATATATAAAATCAAAGCAGCATCTATGAAGCTTTTTTAGAAGATATTATAAAATTAACCTATTTTTATCTATTTTTACCTACTTCTACCTAATTATATAGGTATTTATTATAATACCTATTTATATCTATAATATAAATCTAAAAACCTTCACTAGTCTTTTTAATCCCATTTCTTAAGATTCCAAATTTTGAAATTTAATAAATTTTTAATGAACTATTTATTTAAATTTAGACTTATAAAAAATATACAATAAAAAATATTCATTCAATCACAAATATTACATGTAGATAATATATTGATTTCATATAGGTTTTCAAAGTAGGTACACTTTATATTTTTTGAAATCCAAAATCACTTCAAAGCAATTCTAACTTTTCTAAGACTTTACAAAGTCATTTCAAATTCAAATCACTTCAAATCAATATTGAAAGAATTTTTTTCTAATTTGATTTTAATTTCTAATCTTAGAAAAATAAAAAAAATTATTAAATTATTATAGGTACATAAATTTATACATTAGGATCTAATTTTGACCTTGGTTTATAATTGATCTTTATTGAATATCAATACTTGGTTTCTTAAAATAATAATTATTATAAACTATTTTTAATTTATTTTTAAAGATGCTTATATTAATTATTTTTCTTATCAACTTTGATTTGCTTCATTTATGGCCTTGTAAAGTAAGTAGAAGCCTATTTTGTAAAGAAGCACTATTAATACATACTAATTTTACTACCTCTTCAACTATTATCTATACTACTAAAGTAATTTGCTATAATATTTTTAATTAAGCCTTTTTATAATATAATCATTTATTTTTTTTATTTTTTATCTAATAGATGTATTATAACATGATATTATTTTAAAGACCTTTTTAAAGAAGAAAAGACTAAGAGTCATCAAAAAAGTTTGTTCTTATATTGAAAGAAACATAAGCATAATGTTCAATATTGTCCAAAGATGCAACATTATTGTATTCAAACATGACCATTTGAAAAAAAAAGAAAAGGAAAATTATATTATAGAGAAATTTAAATAAAAATATTTTAAAAATTTATCTTAAAAAATAGATAATAGACAAGGAAGTGATAAAAATTAGTAAGTGTTAATATTATCTTTTTATAAAAGAGGCTTTTACTTATTTTTTAAGGCCATAAATAAGACAAAAAAAGTATATTAAGAAAATAAATCATATAAGCATCTTTAAGAAAGAATTAAAAATTAAATAAAAGATTATGAATTAAGTAAAAATTATTCTAAAATACCAAGAACTGACACCCAAAAATGATGGATTATGAATTAGAGTCAAAAACAGATCCTAAGGTACAAAATTGCACACCTAAAATAATTTCAAGATTCTTTAATTGATCAAAGAGCAAAATTTGAGAAGAGATTAGTGAGAGATTTTTTGAAAGTTATTTTAATGTAATTTGGAGATATATTGAGTTTTTGAGGACTTTTAAAGATAAGTGATGTAGTTAATAGTTTTGGATTTTAAGAAATAATAAGAGGTTTATAATTTTAAGTATTATGTAAATATTGTAGTGCATTTATGGATGGAATTCTATGAATTTTTCATTGTGATTGTCTTTAATTTCTTTAAGAAATTTGATATCAGTTGAATGGCTAGATTGAAGGATAAAAGAGTTTTATTGGATTAAAATCTTGGACTTTTGAAATTTAGGATTAGTGGGGGTTTTTACGATCCTAAAAAATCTACAAGTTTAATTGAAGAAAAAATCAATGAAAAAAATTTGGACTTAGAAATATACATACTAATTAATTTTTAAAGCAATTGAATAATTTAGCTAAGATAAATCGCTACTAAAATATCAATATCTAAATTGGAAAATGAAAGCAGCCAACATCCAAGAGATTTAGGAGCTTTATTTTTTTATTAGTGAGTTTGATTTTTTTCAAATTTTAAATGTTTATTAACTATTTGAAGATTAAATTGTGGATAAAATTTGAATTGAGATTGATGGTTTGATTTGTATTTATTGAGATTTTAGAATAGCTATAGAAATTAATTAAGATTATTTTAAATTTAATTAGTTTTTTATTAGGATTTTATTAAGCTTTGATTAAAGTTTAAGATTTATTTAGGATTGAATTAGAATTAATTATATTAGAATTTGGCTAGATTGGTTTAAGATTTCATTAGATTTTTTTCAGAATTGGATTAGTATTACATTAGGATTTGGATATGGTTGGTTTAGGATTTGATTAGAATTTGATTAGGATTGATTTAGGATTTGATTAGGATTTATTTAAGATTTGATTAGGATTGATTTAGGATTTGATTAGGATTTATTTAAGATTTGATTAGGATTGATTTAGGATTTGATTAGGATTTATTTAAGATTTGATTAGGATTTGTTTAGAATTATATCAATATTTTATTAAGATTTTTTTAGGATTACATTAAAATTTAATTGGAATTCATTTAAGTGTTCTATTTTTAATATTTTAAAAATATTTCTTTAATATTTCTTTAGTATTTTTTATTATATTTATTTCTTTAATATTAATTTATAATTTCTTTATTTTTTTTTTTAATTCCTTTAAGACTTCTTTTGGATTTTATTAAAGATAGATTAACATTAATAATATTTAAGTAAAGTTTTTTTAGGATACTATTAGAGTTGTTATGACTTTTTTTTATTGAAAATTCTATTTTATCTTCTACAGTAAGGTGCTGGATACATTCTCAAGTTTACTTCCTAATGTATGACAATACAATCCAAAAATGAAGAATATGAGCTTTAAAAAAATCAATGTATTGAAAAATAATTTTAAGGTAATATTTTACACATTTTTAAGCATCAAAGTTAAGATTTATTTTTGCTTATGTGCTATTGCTAATATATATATAATTTCTATTTAAAAAAATATTGCATCAATTCAAATGAAGTTCCTAAATAATTTTTTCCAAAAATATAAAATATAATACTAATATTTTTTAAATTTAATTTTTTATGCTTAATTTTTATTTTTTTTTCTTTTGCTTCTAACATCTAAAAATGAGTATTGAGATCATCATTCATATATTAGGTCTTTTAGTATGTTGAATCTTATATAAGATGAAAAAAATAGAATAGATGCATTATTACATGAAATGCTTTACAACATATGGTTGAAAATTAAGGTTTCTTAAAAAAATTATATATGGTACTCCAAAGATTATGTATAAAAAAATATCTTTTATTGGTTTGTGGAATAAATAAACAAGAAATTCATAAATATAATGTATTGGTTAAAATTTATAAATCTATAATAAAAAATACTATAATCTAGTATTAAGATATTCCATGCTTATGAATAAATTTAACTATTTAATAAAATTTTGAATAAATTTTATAATTCTTTGGATTATATATGCTTTAAATTATTAAGTATATATAGATTTTATTATCAAATGAAATTGGTATAGATATAAAATTTGGTAATGTACCTGATGTTAGAATAGGCCTTCTATTATGGATATAACATATAAGTGACCAAACAAGAAATTGAATAAAAACATTTCAACAATAAAACTAGAAAAAAACTTGATTTAATCAAATGAATATAAGATCAATACCAAGAAAGGTGAGTTAGAGCTCCAAGAGATGTGTTGTTGAGACTAAGAATCTTTAGCCTTAACTCTAATAAATACTAGGTATTAGAAAGCTTCTCAAAAAGTTCTCATGTTGCTTGAAGATAGAACAACTTTAAGAGGCTTCTTGAGAAGTTTTCATATTGCTTAGAAATGAAGCAACCTTAGAAAGCTTCTTGAGAAGTTCTCATATTGATTGAAGATGAAGCAATCCTAAAAAACTTCTGCACAACTTCCTTAATTTTCTTAAAACTTTTTAAAATCTATTAATATATTTTAGAATATTTTAGAATCTTCTAAAATATTTTAGAATCTTTTAAAAATTTTTAGAATTTTTTTTAGAATCTTCTATAAGAACATTTTAAGAATATTTTAAAATATTTTAAAATTTGATATAATATTATAAAAATATTCTTAAAATCTTCTTGTTGGATATTTGTAACACCTTTTAATCACAAGATACAAACTAACAAAGGTTGAAGTATAATTAGGTCAAGTTATAGATAGCACATCAGCTAGTATATCAATAGATTCTTAAAAAATACTTCTCTTTGTATAAGTAATATTAAATAATATTATTAAGAATTTTTGATACTACTTTATAATATAAATACCATTCTTTTATGATATTAGAGCTACCTCTTTTGGACCTCTATTATTTTGTGCACCTCTCAACATAATCTCAAATTGAAAGATATTAGAGCCAACTTTGCTTACTATTGCTATGCTTCTTTTATGTCCTAAATCGACAATAAGAAATTAATCTCAAGCAGCTACTTTCTTTCATTTATAATTTCATTACACCATTGCTAACAATACTAACTTGATTATCATTAAGTATGGATTTTTAAAAGAAAAAAAACTAAAACATATAGAACTTCATAATAGAACAAGCCTTAAGAAGAGAAGACTTATGGTACTATATTAAAAAAGAGCCATGTTTCATCAAAAGATCATCTTTAAAAAAAAAAATTTTGAAAACTCTCATTGATGAATCTCACCTTTTTAGTACCTTTCAACTTATTTTCAAAATTAAGATGGAACACAATTCTCACTCTTTGTAGAAGATGTTCAAAATAATTATGATTTTTATTAATTGATCTCACAATAATGATCTTCTAAATCTATTATTTAACACTTATTTATCTCTAAAAAATAACACGAAAGAATTTTTACAAGCTATTAAGGATCTTATCAAAAAATTTCACATAAGCTAAGGTTGTATAGATAGACTTTGTTGCAGCTCTTGTATTTAATGTCCTACCACATTAATATATTGGATACATTCAGTTATTCATAACTTAATAGAAACCTTTCAATTTCTAAGAACTAAAACCATTCTTAATAAATAATAATTTTTGACATTATATTAAAGATATAAATTAATATTCTAAGATTGTCTTTATAATTTACAAAAATTCATTCCATAGATCCCATGGATTGCTACTATAGTTCAATTTTCAACTTTCTACTTGATTATTGTCACCATCTATCTATAAATTAAAAAAATATATCTATATATATTAGAAATTATTAATAAATACTAAATCTATTTCATAGTTTTTATTAAAATATAAATTATCATCTATTGTTAAAATTATTTTTAATTTAAAATATAAAATAGAAAATATGAATTTTTACTAATAAAAATATCATTAATTAAAAATAAATAAGAATCTTTGATAAAAATTTCTTTATTTGATTATAATATTTGAAGATCTAAGTTTAAAAAATATAGTAGATTTAATCCACTTATATTAAAACTATCAATATTTATAATATAAATTTATAAAAAAATAGAGAAATAAATACAAGAAATAAGAGAAAATATATAAAATTCTATCTAAATCAAATTGATAATAAATATCTTCAAATATCATTGTTAAAAGATTTTTTTCTTATAAAAAATATTCTTAAGAAAAAAGTAATAATATTGAGCATTAATAATCATGAATACATCATTCTCCATATTTTAGAATATTTTTTGTAAGCAATTTGACAACTTGAATTAAAAGATTTGTCATACTTTACCAAAAGCTTGAAATGGTAAATGACATTAAGCACAACATTTGCTTTAATTAAAATATCATTTTCACAAGTAACAAATGATTTAGATGTATTGTGGTATACATCTTTGGCCTTGACAAATTTAATCCTTGTAAACATCCTAGCATCTCTATGAAGTCAAGGCACGGCATTAGCAAGTAAAAACTTTTACTTGTTACTACATAACATAGTTTAACTATGACTATCTCTTAAAAAGCCACAAATGCTAATAAAAAATTGCATGATGTAAAAATTCTCTATACTTTCAAAATCTAAAAATATTCATTAAATATTCTACAAAATCCTCTCTATAAATTTTAATTTTACCTCAAATTCTATTAATTATAATTTTATATTGCAACAATAAATCATAGCTCTTTAAAATTTAAAATATTTATTTTTCTTCAAAATTTAAAGTTTCTTTTTAATTACAAAAAATAGAGAGAATAAAATCTCTCAAACCAAGCATAAAATGTTAGTCCAAATTAATAGCTATGTTGTAGCAGCACAAGAAAAAAAAACACCCTCTCCATTCACTCAATAAATCATTTTCACAAAATTAAACAAATTCAAATACTAAGCAAAGCCTACATATGAAAATTTGAATATCAAAAGACTTTGGCATGATCCAGATCTATAAATAGTAATAATAAGTCAAAAAATATCTAAAATTAAGAAAAATATAAATAAATAAATGTATACACACACACACACATATATATATATATATATTAAAGAAACAAATAAAAATTTTGATGCAATAATTGAGACAATGCTCTACAAAAAGAGATCTAAGAAAAAGAGGCCCTAAGTAAAAGAGACCTAAAAATATTTAATTTTAAAAATAGATAATCATATATATATATATATATATATATATATATATATATTGTATTTAATACCTTTATACATGCTCAAAATATATAAAGAAAATTAATAAATATAAAGATTATATGATTATTTGACTTAAAAAAGATTTATTTCTTTAATGCATTGATTGTCATATTTCTATATTAGAATAGTTTGATTAATATTATTTTTTATGAAAATAAATATTTCTTGAATTAAAAGAAAGATAGAATAATTATTATAATAATAAATATTTTTATAATAACGAAAGAAAGAAGTACATGTATTCTTAAAAAACTAGTATTTTAATTTATAAAGATTTGATTTATTTTTAATTTTTATTTATTTATTTATTTTTATAAAATTAAAATTTATAAAATATTTTTTTATAATCTTAGAAATTGTTAAAGCCACATCCCAAGTTTATGAAAGCCACACCTCTTTCCCACTAAATAATAGATTTTATACAAGTTCCATGTCTCCAACCCCATTCCCATTTTACGTCCCTCCATTTTTGTACCTCTTTCCTATCTATCATGCCTACCTCAATTCTACCCTCTCCTCCCTCCATTCTTAATCTATACAAAGAATTTCAAAATTTTAAATTTAAATGAGTCATTTTTTCATCCGGGTTAATTTTTTTTTTATTATTCTTTTGATAATCAACATTAATCTGATAAGATATATTTTGAATGATTATATTTTTATTATATAATTCTTTCAAAATATATCTTATCAGCAAAAAATTATAGTTATTAATTATTTTTTAATTTATCATATTTATAAAGTTTGTGCTTTTAGTATATATATTAAACTTATGCAAAAACTTTAATTTTTTTTGGATATATCATAGCAAAAAAAGTATCATTTTCTAAAATACTTTTTCTCTAATGGTTTTTAAAATATCTAAGACATATTTTTGTATTATTAGATTATAAAGTTTTGATTATATAAGTCAAAAAAGTTAAGATAAAATGAATGACATTAAAAAAAATTATAATGCTTGATATTTTTTAATTACTTCTAAATCCTAAATCTATCTCAAAATCTCATAAATAGTAGAATGTATATTTGGCTTTTTTTTTACCACCAACTATAAAACATCCATAAAATTAAGCACAATTGATTTGATTTATATATCCAATTATTTATTTTATATATATATACATATATACATATTTAAAATTTTAAAAATTAATATAATTTAAAAAGAACAAGGTCAAGAAAGAAGGTAAGGGAATGAATAGTAGGAGATTACAAAAATTCCTAAACCTTGCAAATATATTGACCAAAAAAAGATGTCCATCCACATGGCATGGATCAGATAATTGTTAAATGTTTTTTCTAGTTGTACTCTTGTCACTTCTATGTTAGCTCCAAAGTCTAAATCAGATTTTGCTTCCTTCAAACTAAAAAGTTCTAAAATTGAAACCTCAATATAGAACAGGCCACCATTTTGAATATTTGAAGTTGTGAAATTAACTACAAAATTAAGCAAATAGCATCTACTGCCAAAAAAAGATGAATATATTAAGAATAATGGATCAAGGTACACTATGGATGATAACACATTGTCATATTATGTGAAGTGTTGCTTGAGAGTGCACCAAGTACCTGGCTATGGAAGGAAAATGAAAATTACAATAAAAAAAATTCTAATTCTTATAGAATACTAAATAAAATCTTATTAAATCTTCACAAATCTAAACAAAATTTAATCAAATTCAAAGAGAAACCTCAAAAAAATTACAAAAGAAAGAATAAAAAATCTTAAAAGAATTGAAAGATAATCGTCAATAAATCTTAAAAGAATTCTTAAGAAGTCCTAAAAATTATTAAAATAATCACAATATATCTTAAAAAAATTTCAACCAGGTTCTAATTTAATCCTATTTGAAATCCTAATGGACTTCAATCAAACTATAGACAAATTCTAAATCCTAAATCAAATCATAGTTAAATTCTAAACTCTAAATAAAATCCTAGATAAATTCTAAATATTAAATTCAATCCTAATTAAATCCTAAACCTTAAATCAAATCTTAGATAAATCCTAAATCCAAAACCAAACCTTAAACAAATCCTAGATAAATTCAAAACCCTAACCAAATCTTAGCCAAATCCTAAACCAGATCCTAGATAAATCCTATATTGTAAATCAAATCCTAATCAAATTCTAATTCCTAAACAAGATACAAATCAAATACTATTTAAATCCTAAATCCTTAATTAAATCCTAATCAAATTCTAAATATTAAATTAAATCCTAACAAAATCCTAAATCCTAAACTAAACCTTAAACAAATCCTAAATCCTAAATTAAATCTTAACTAAATCCTAAGGTTCTTTAGAACCTCCATAACTTTTGAATAAACCATTGATCTTATTTAAATTTTTACACACCTATCAATCTTTTAGTTACAAACAAGTACAACAAATTTAAAGACAATGGCACTTACTAAATGAAAGAAAAATCCTAAAATCTGCTCAAATATTGGTTGGCCTCCTTTTTCAACCTTGATGCTGATCTTCCAATGCTAACATATCCCCTTTTCACCATTCAATTGATCTCCAAAATCTCATATGCATATAAAAAGAATTCTACTACCAGCACACATAATATTTATTTTAATCCAACTGGTAGATTGTAAGATATCTTAGAAATCCTCACTAGACCTAAAATTCTATTTTCTGAAATCTTGACCCACTTAAACCTCAATAATCCTCAATTCAACTATTGAATCGAGCTAAAATTTACAACACATATTAAGCACAACTATAAACATTAATCTAAAAAATTTCACTTATAGATCTGCTATAAAACTCCTAAAATTGTCCAAAATATCAATTCTATTTAATTTTACAAAAATTCAAGTCATCCAAAAAAATCTTAACTTTGTGAAGCTCTTACAAAGTCATTACAAATTCAAATCACACAAAACTAATGCTCATAAAAATCCTATCAAGTTAGCTCTCAAATATTTTTCTTCTATCTCCAAAAAAATCCTATAGTCACCACAAATATCTAGTTTTATGCCTCAAGGTCTGATTTCGACCCAGGTTGACAACCAGTCTATTTTAGATATCAATTCTTAGCTTCTTGAAGTAAATTTTTCTAAAATCTACTCTTAATTTTTTCTTACACATGCTTATATTATTTAATTTTCTAATTTATTTTATTTTGCCTTATTTATGGTCCTACAAAGTAAATAAAATTCTATTTTGTAAAAAGAAATATTAGTACTTTTTAGTTTAACTATCCTTTTGATTATTATCTATATTTCTAAGATAATTTGTTATAATATTTTGAACTAAGATCTTTTATAATATAATAATTTTATATTCTTTTACGTATTAAATGTGTTATATCATGACATCCACTTCCTTGAATTTATATATCCTCTGGCATGCGTCGATGATTCTTCAATATATTGATGTAGAACCTTCTTCATCTTGTTCAAATTCTTGATCTTTAATTTTTTCTTCTAGTCTCATCTCAATATCTTATATTGGATTTTTTTCTTCATCAAAACAAATACCTTCATCTCTTTGTTTAAATGACTTGATTCATTTGCTTGCTATAAGTATCTTCAATTTTGTACCATTAAGTTTTTGTAACAAGTATGTTCCATTATTGTATGTTTTTTTGACAATTTAAGGCTCAAACCATCTCTTTGCAAACTTCTTTATTGTGCTATGTTGATTGTCTAAGTTACTATCATAAACTAACATCCAATTACTATTTTTAATTACCTTAGGTTATAATTGATATTTTTTATAAAATCTTTTTTTATTCTTTTTCCTTGCTTCTTTCAATCTCTCTATTGCTTCTTCAATATTATTAAGTCTTATTTTTAATTGTTGAATTTATAATGCTAAAATTTCTTCTCTATTGAGATCATTCTTCCAAGGCAATACATCCCATGTAGATACTACATCTTCTATTGGCATTATTGGTTTTTGTCCATATAGTAATTTAGAAGGCATATAACTTGTTATTGAACTATGAGTTGTATGATCTGCCCATAGTACAAATAGTAGTAATCTAGGCCATTCATGTGCTTTGTCATTGCATGCCTTTATTAATGCCTTAACAATATGTGAATGCCTACGCTCACTTTTATCATTACCTTTTGGATTATATGTTGTTGTTAGAGAAAGTTTAATTCCTATTCTATTAAAGAATTCTCGTGCTTTCTTTGCATCCAATTCACTCCTATATGCTATAATTTTTTTAATACAACTATAGCAATAAATAACATCTTCTAATAAAAATTGGCATATATTTTCAGTATTCTTTATTCTTAATGCTTGTCCTTCAATCATATTTGATAAATCTTCTTGTGCAAGTACCAAACACTTCATTTGTCTAAGTTCTATAGGCATTGCTACTAAATCTACCACCTACTTATAATATAAAATCAAAAGATATGTTAGGTGTAACCCATCTTAATGTTGAATATTTGATTACACTTGGCAAGTCTCATAAGATCCTACAAAATTTGCTACGTTTTTGTGCACATCCTTCCACCAATATTTTTTTCTCAACTTAGTAAATGTTGCTCAAATACCTTGATGCTAAATCCATAAACTTTCATGAAATTCTTTAAGAATCATTTGTTGAGCTTCTAAACTACATATCATCCTTTTTGGTACTTCCCATTTCATTTTTAGATGATTCCATAAATATCCATCACATAAAAAATATCCATAGGCTTTCTTATAGATTTTCTTAAATTCTTGATCTGTCCAACTTTCTTGTTGCTTTAATGTACATAAATACTCTCCAACATTTCTATTTATCGTCATAAAAATCTCTTCAAAATATTTTCAATGGTATATTCAAAAATAAAACTTCTTCTTTTGATAATGCATTAATATAAAATTTTGTATCTACATCATCTTCCAAATCAAGCATCTCTTCATCATAACACCTTGTTCTTGATAATATATCTACAAACAAATTTTCTTTTTTTTGCAATGTGTTTAAATTTTGGATTCATAGATTTGATATATGCTATGCACTTTAACATAGTAATATCAAAAATTGAACAACTTATAATTATGCCTAATAAAGGTAGAAAATCTATTTCTATAACTACTAATGTCCCAATCAAGTACTCTTTTTTATTTTTCATAGCTATTACTACACCCCATAATTTTCTTTTGATTTGTGCATATGCCCTTTGCCTAGTATTCAAAATCTTTGTTCCAAACCTTACTACATATCTATTCTCTTATTCATCATCTTATCCAACTGCCCAACCTATTCCAATTGGACTTGCATCAACTGTTAATACCACTAGCCTTCTACCTTCATAATTTACTTTCTTCAAAGTTGGAGGTAAAAAAAGAAGTTCTTTCAATTTTTCTATAGCTTTTATTTATTCTTCTTTCTATTGTAATTTTTGATTCTTTCTTAACAACTCATATAATAAGACTACTATAGGTGCAAAATAAAGTATCCATATATGATAGAAAATACATGCTCCTAAAAATCTTCTCACTTCCATTATATTTGTACATTCTTTCATCTTTTTAATAATATCAATTTTTTTTTATATTTAGCTTGCATCCATATAACCCACACATGTGTTCTACTACCAAAACTTCTTTTACTCTAAACATTGATTTTGTCCCTGATAAGATTAAATGAACTTCTTATAACCATTTTAAAATCTTTTTACAATCATCAATATGATCTGTTACAATCTTCATACATCTCTTTGAATCCAAAGTTTCATTTTTTCTTTCTTCTTCACATCCTTTAATTGATACATCATCTAAGAAAGGTATTTTTATTCTTAGAATAAAATCTCTTAATACCTTATGCATTCCATTCATCATTTGTACCACAAAATTTGTAGCTCCTTGTGGTAATGTATACATTCTGACCAATCCTAATGATATCTTCATAGTTGTCAAATCTCTACTTTGCATTGCCAATTGAAATTGTTCATATCATGAATAAAGATCATCGATTGAATGAATTTTTCTTCCATCAAATGCTTCTACAAATTCATCTATAATTGGACTTAAATCCATATTTTTAATAGTCACTTTATTTACAGATTATATGTCTTGTATAAATCTCATTGTTCTATTTTTCTTTGGTACTGTAAACCATCAATTAGAATAAGGTGCCACTAATGGTTCTAAAATTCTCATTTTTATCTTTTTATTGAATAAATCCAAAAACTTACATAAATGTGCTCTTGGTATTGGAATTGGTCACAAATTCCATAGTTCATGAAGAATAGTAAAAATAACCATAGGTGCTACAATACTTAGATCAATACATCCAATTTCATGTGTTTCAAATGCAAAAGCCTTTCTATGACGTGAAAGCATATTCTTATTATATTTTTCTTCATATTTTGTCAAAAATCCATCACATCTAATATTTAATCCATGTAATGTAGCATCCATAAATTTATGCCCTATCTTCCTTGGATCCTTTAAATTTGGTTGTGTGGATGCTCCACTTATCCTTTCTTTACAATTTGATGGTAGTAGCAAAGCCACTGGTTTGACTTTTTTTGCTATTAATTTATACTTAGTTTTAATACGTACCTCTTGGTGACTTAAATTTTCTATAAATCCTTGAATTTTATCATAAAATTCTTTAGAACACACATTAATAATTCTATTCTCTCTTTGTAATCCACATTGCAATAAATAATTTAATTTACCTATAGTATTTATAAAACCTATTTCTTCAAATGTTCCTCAAATAAACTCATTTTCAACCAATTCTCTATTTTCTTTCAAGTTTTGTTCAATATTTTTAATGTAATATTTTTCCAACCTTTTCATCTTATCAATAGTCTTAAAAGGTAATAAACAATCTTATGTCATTCCAATAAGTCCAGTAGATAATATCTCTTCTTATAAACTAAGCGAGAGCATTTCTCTCACTAATCCATTGCAATCTCGCCTTATAATGGTAAACAATAAAATTCCTCAAGGTCTTCAAATTTCGCATTTGATAATGGCTTTTCTATCAAATTATTATGATTTTTTTCATGATTAATGCAAACAATTAAAAATTATAATGCATTCATTCCATCTTGGCTTCTTATTCTTGCATAAGCTAAATCTTCATCTATTACTTTTGTTTCTATTCATGTGGCAATAATATATGGTTGTCACATTATAATAGGATATGTAAATATGTCTTGCACAAAGAAATTTTGTTCATGAATAATATCTCTTATTGTCACCTTCATATTTGAATAAGCTTCATACAAATCTTCCTTTGAATTGTTTGTTGCTCTTATCATCCAATGATGTTTAATATCAATAGACCATTTTTTCTTCTAATATAATTCATTTGACATCAAATTGATTTAAGAACCATGATTAATCAATGCTACAATTGGTTCCTCTAAATCTTCCAATTTTATCAAATTTTCTTTAGTAGTTCTTGTCTAATTACTTCTAAAATAATGATTAGAAGCTTGAATGACATTGTCCTTTTGTGTAAATCTTACTTGCAAGACATCTCCAAAATTTTGCATTTCATGTTCTTCATCTTCATTGCTTTCTATTACTCTTATTTTTTGTGCATTTATACTTTGTATTCATTTATATTTATATATATTTTAAAAATATAATTTAAAATTTTCATAATAATATAATAACATCTATAATGTTTCTATGGTTAATATTTATTATTTGGAGTTGTAGAAAGATTTTATTTGGTATGTAAAACTTAAAATTTTATTCTATGGTTGAATAATAATATTATTATAAAAGAAAAATTTATGTAGTTATACAAAGTAAATAATAGATACAATTGCTATGTTATGTCGTATACAAAGTATTTAAAATATATAAATGAATACACACACACACACATATATATATATATATATATATATAAACATTCATTTAATTCAAAAAACTTATTGACATGATTAAGAACGAAATTGATTATGTTATTATTTGTATTAGCTATATGAAACAACCAATAATAAGGTAGAAAGATTTAAAATGAAAATTTCAAAAATATGTTTGTTAGCCTGTATTGTAATTATCAAAAAATTCAGTACCTCAATGAAATAATATGTATATATATATGTATATACATACATATATATATAGGAATATTTATTAAAAAATATTAATATTTTAATTTTTTTTAAAATCACTTAGAGATTAAAAAATTGAATACTGAATGTCAGAATAATAATGTTTTTTTAATTTTTTATTCTTTGATTTTCAAACAAATATATACATATACATATATGTATGGAAACTACACACTTAGCCAGAACTATAATGACGCAACAATCATACATATTCTGTGGATACCCGCATTAATTAACGTATTTTTATCCACATTTTCGTCACAAGATATCTTATTTGATTTAGTAGAATGCTGGTACACCCACTCATAGAGCTGGCCCCATCCAAATCCCAGCGATAAAGTACCTACAAACGAACGATATCGTCGTGTAGGGCCAACGAACGAGTGAGGAAAAGTAACGATAAAGTAAGAAAAAGGAAACGGTCAAGGAAGCAAAAGACTTATCCTCTTCCACTTGACCTAGAAAGGTCACCTGCTCCAGCTCCTCAGCCGAACACGCGCGGCTATTCCACACCCTCCGATCTTTCACCCCCTCCCTGCATTAGAACCGTCGATGTCGGTAGAATGCAAGAAAGCATGGTCGCCATGGTTGATTTGTCGACGTCGTCGTTAAGCTTGTCGATCCGTTGCAGCATTTATTTAACGTATTTGCAGACTATTTGCGGTGATTGCGGTTTTTTGGTATTTGTTTGGCAGTTGTTCAAGAAGAGGAGGAGGGTAAGGAATCGAGGGCGGTGTTAGGAGATGGCGGTGGTGGCATGCGGCTCTTGCCATTGCTCGCCGCTGTCGTTGAAGTCGGCTGCCTCGTCGTCCGCATCCACATCTTTGAGTATTTCGGAGCTTGGAGTAAGGAGTGTTAGAAGAGGTGGAAGCAATTGCCGCATTTACTCACCCGCATTTGAGCTTCGGGCACCGCAAGCATCGGGATCATCTCATGGATATGGAAAAGATGAGCGAAGTTGCAGTGCAAGGCGAATTGCACTCTTTGGAATACAGACCCAAATTCGTCATAAGCTCGGTCCTACTCATGCCCTAGGTTCCCTTCCCGACCTGGACATGTTTGACGACCCAAGGTGAGCTGAAAACTATAATTAGGTCTTGTTACCTCAAAAAAACTTCGATTACAAATTTGTCCGAATCTGTGTTCTTGTAAGAAGCATCTGAATGTTATCAGATGCGTGATGCACTCATTCAAGAAACCTTTGTGAGGGGTTTAGTGGAGTTAGGCTAGGTCTTTCTGCCACGTGCGTTTCTTAAGAGATTGGAGCACATGTGGTTATAATTGAGCTTCGGATCCTTTAACCACCAAGCGCTGGTTACGTATAGCTTTTCTGATTTTTGATCTTATGTGAATTTACTGTATTTTACTTGATGCAGTATTTATATTTTATACGAGCCATAAGTTTTGTTTAAGAAATACTTAACGGTTGGTGCAGATCATTTGGTGAAGATTGTAGGAACACTTCATTGGGAGCCGCAACGACTGCAGATCCAGCAAATCCCTTCCGGTGGCGGAGAGTTCTTTTGAAAGTTAGCGGGGAAGCTCTTAGAGGGGATGGATTACAGAACATTGATCCTCAGGTGCTTAATTTCTTCCTTCAGCCACGGCTTATCAAATTAGCAGTAGCATTTGGTCATGTCTATCAGTGCTCTTCCCACTGCATACGATCAAGTTTAGATTCGTTTATATAATCGTAACCTTTATACTTCCCGTCTCTGTTGAGTAACCTGAAATTTGGTTTAAATTGGTTGGCAGGTCACAATGTCGATTGCACGAGAAGTAGCAGCAATAACTCGACTTGGCTTGGAGGTAATGTGTTTCATGATTTGCTTATGGAGCATGAGAACTTGCTCTTCTTTGATTGAAATACACAGAATATCAATAATTCTCAATAGTAGGCTAGTACATTTTCCTCTTCACACGCATATGATGAAATTCAAGCCAGAAGTTACTATCCTCATAAATTGTGTGCCGACTTTATGTCGCAGGTGGCTATTGTTGTAGGAGGTGGCAATTTTTTCCGGGGAGCACATTGGGCTGGTGCAAGTGGACTCGATCGGGCAGCAGCCGATCAGATCGGGTATGATATCATTTTTCACTTCGTTAGAGTGGATCTGGAAAAGTATGTTGATGAAGTGAATGCCCCGCGTCAGAAACAGTTGTACTTAAGCCCCTTGTATTGTGAAGCTTCTGTATGCGTAGGTACTCCTCTTAACGTCAAAAGTAATCTACTATGAAATCAGTGATGTATCAAAAAAATTCATCTCGATCATGTAAATTACGCTGAATAACCGAGCATATGCTGTTTGTCATGAGTTAGGGGCACGTCTAGTGGAAAGTTGAAATAAGCTGATTTTTCGATGTTGAATCTGGGCTGGGTGTGCCCAGAATGATGGCTACTGTTATGAATGCCATATTTCTTCAGGCTTCCATGGAAAGTGTGGGTGTGCCAACTCGTGTTCAAACAGCGTTTAGAATAGCTGAGGTTGCAGAGCCCTACATCCGCAGGCGGGCTATTCGTCACTTGGAAAAGGGTAGGGTTGTCATTTTTGGTGCTGGTACAGGCAACCCCTTCTTCACCACAGACACAGCAGCTGCCCTTCGTGCTGCCGAAAGTAAGTCCAACTGCATCAAACTAGAAAGATAGACTTTTGCAACTCATGTCAGTCTTAGTTGGATCTAGCCCAGTTGAAGGATGATGCATAATGGGAATGCACAAGGGATTTGTGCAACATTTTCTATCATCAGGCATTTCACGGTTACAAAAAGGCCGTAGGTTGTGAATCTCTAAATTAAAGCTAGTCAAACAACCTAAGCCTAGATTACATATGGGACATGAACCTCTTGCTGTACACCTGTTGTGTCATTCAGCGTTGTTCAGATTTCTTGTAGAAACTTATGTCTCACGTGTAAACTAATTTTTTGAAACCAGTTCATGGGAATAGGATTAAGTGAAGATGAAATTTGGGTTGATTATGGCCCTTGATCATAGGGCTTGATCACTTCACTTGATTTACGAGTACTGTATCTAATGAGTTTTTGTTACCCAATGAAATATTGGTATTGTTTGTGCCCAGTTGGTGCGGAGGTGGTGTTGAAGGCTACAAATGTGGACGGTGTGTATGATAGCGACCCTAAGAAGAACAAAAAAGCTGTTTTACTCGAGCATGTCTCCTACAGAGAGGTTGCTATAAAGGGCCTATCTGTCATGGACATCACTGCCATCACACTTTGTCAAGAAAATCGCATTCCTGGTATCAACTCATTCATCATTTCTTATTATATTAGTGACATTACTTCACAACTAAAAGAATTTAAGCTGATTGTATTGTTGTATAGCTTGATTTATTAAGTATGTCATTAGCACCCTGAAAAATGTGATAACTTTTGTATTAGTTAATGATGGGATAGATTTGAGTCTGATGTATTTGATTTCCAGTCACTTTATTGGTGCAGAATTTTTCTACATTCAGATGTTTCTAGAAGCAGTTTTAATCGGATTGAGTTTTTTATTTAGCTAAATCTTGTGTTGTTGGCAGTGGTTGTGTTCAATTTGAGCAAGGCAGGCAACATCTCCAAGGCACTAAGTGGTGCTAGAATTGGGACATTGATTGATGGTTATGGTTCAGGAAATCAAATGTTGTAGATCATTTTCTGTATATATGGAATATTACCAGGATTGGCTAAACATATCTTGGATCTCTTTTAGAAATTTATGAAAATTCATTTGTGCCCACGACATCAGGGTATCCTAGCATATTTCGACAGAAAGTAATATAACTTAAAGAGTTTTGCCTAAAATTGTGCTTTTAGCTCCAAAATATTTGTTGTTTCTCAGATTTTACCGAAGTAATATATCTATCAAATACTTTCATTGGCAAACGTCACTTCCTTTGCTGTAGCTGTTCAAAAGTATTAGTTTGTGTTGAGAATGTTTAGAAAGACACAAGAGTAGTAGTAAGTAATTCATATTGTAGCTATAGTATTTATTGTAGACTATAGTAAATATCATGGAGAGCATCTTCTACATTTAATGCTCTCCACACTCTTTCTTGCTCATCATAATATTTACATAATATAAAATTTGTATAGAATTATGATCTATACTTTTTTGTAATTTCATAAGATCAACAATTGTTGCTTCATTAAAACCTTATCTAGGAAAATCTTATTGTATTTGAGAGCAAAACCATAGATTAAGGACAAAAAAGTATAACATCATTTTCTTTAATTACTTAAAGAGTTTATTAACTTTCTTATTCAAGAAAAGCAAGTGGCCTCATACCAATGCCATAAGTATGACAACAATGGTTGCATAATGGGAGAGCTTTGGTGAAGAGATCAACAAGATTATTTATAGATTCAATTTTTTTAATTATAAGTACTTGATCAGTAATCAAGTCATGGATATAACTAAAATACTTTGGATCAATATGCTTTGTCCTGTCGCCTTTAATGAAACCAATTTGCATCTGTGTAATACAAGCACTACTGTCTTTATCACTATTGTCTATAATACCATAGATTAAGAACAAAAAAGTATAACATCATTTTCCTTAATTACTTAAAGAGTTTATTAACTTTCTTATTCAAGAAAAGCAAGTGGCCTCATACCAATGCCATAAGTATGACAACAATGGTTGCATAATGGGAGAGCTTTGGTGAAGAGATCAACAAGATTATTTACAGATTCAATTTTTTTAATTATAAGTGCTTGATCAGTAATCAAGTCATGGATATAACTAAAATACTTTGGATCAATATGCTTTGTCTTGTCGCCTTTAATGAAACCAATTTGCATCTGTGTAATACAAGCACTATTGTCTTTATGCAAGTTAGTTGGAAAATCATCATATGAAAATCCACAAGTTGTTTGAATGAATTTATCAATTGATCGCAACCAAATACATTCTCGAGATGCTTCATGTAAGGCAATAATTTCTACATGGTTAGATGAAGTTGCAGTTATTGTTTGTTTTATTGATTTCCATGATATTGCAACTCCATGTCTTAAAAATACATATCTTGTTTGAGATTTAGCTATTGCAGCATCAGATTTATATCCCGCATCACAATATTTAATCAATTTTGGATTTGCAGATTGCAAGTAATATAATCCCAAGTCTTCAGTACCTTTTAAATAACGTAATAAATATTTGATGCCATTCCAATGTCGTAGTGTTGGACGTGTACTATGACTTACAAGAACACTAACTGCAAATGCAATATCTGGTCTTGTAGATATAGCCAAATATAAAAGTGCTCCAACCATTGTGAGGTATGGATATTCATTTTCCAATATTTCCTCCTCCTCCTCGCATGGACGGTATGAATCATGACTATCACGACCACGTCCAACCATTGATGTGGACAATGGATAAGCATCAATCGTATTGAATCTCTACAAGATTCGTCTAATATACGTTAGTTGGTAGAGAAAAATGCTACCATCTGTGAATGCATAATCTGAAGACCAATGCAAAAAGTTATTTTTCCTAGCATTTTCATCTCAAATTCACGTATGAGTAAGTTAGTAGCTGCAACACATGTAGATTTAGTGCCCACTAGGTTAAGATCATCAACGTATACAGCGATGATCACAAAATCAATTTTATCTTGTTTGATAAACAAACAAGAGATTAGTAGATCACTTACAAACTTATGTGTAATTAAATAATCTCAAAGACGTTGATACCACATGCATCTGGATTGTTTTAAATCACATAAGGCCTTACATAATTTAATACCACAATATTGTCTTAGAGTAGGTCCATTTGGAGTTCCTGTTTCTAAATCAAGTGGAACTTTCATATAAATATTTGCATCAAGAGAACCATATAGATATGCAGTTACTACATCCATCAGATGCATCTCAAGGACCGCATAAATTGCCATTCCAATAATATATCAAAATGTAATTGAATCCATGATTGAAAAATATGTAGATTCATAATTAATGCCAAATTATTGAATAAATCCTTGAACAACAAGATGAGCTTTATAGTGGATTATTTGACCGTGAGCATCTCGCTTGCATATTAATACCATCTTATATTCCACAGGGCGAGATGTAAGAGTGTCTACAATTGGACCAAAGACTTTCCTCTTATACAAAGAGGTATACTCTTCATCAATAGTAATTTTTCATTTTGATGAATAACAGCGACACATTGCTTCTTTGATTGTTTGAGGTTCAAGATCATCTTCCTTGCAAGAAAAGGCTTCTATAATCATACATGCAAATGATTCATCTACCATAATAGATGGTCTATCCCAAATATCATCTATAGCACAATACAGAATAGATAATTCTTTACTCAACTTGTTTTTATTCCTTCCAATTCCAAGATTGTTTTTCATAGGAATTGAAGGTACATTATGTATGGATGTATCATCATGAATTGGTAGTCCTGCAGGATGAGTGATAATTTCTTGAGAAATAATACCAGGTTTAATCAATTTTATAGCTTTTTTTTGACGTGGTTGCTTATCTGGTCTACGAGTTTTTTTAGTTGTTGTTGTTATAACTTGAGGTATTGTAGTCAATGGCACTGCAATCTAAGCCTCATTAATAAGAACTCTTGTAATTTTAGGTGCATCATTGAAGCCATTAGATGTTTCATCTATGATCCATTTTTGATGCAAAATCTTAGGAACTTAAGTTTTTGCCAAAGGTGTCCTAGGATCGAGATTCATTGTAAACATTTCTAGTGCTTCAAATATGAGTACTTTATTTCTTTGTTGATTGGATACTCCTCTTTGAAGTGATGGGGATACATTTTCTTCAAAACGACAATTTTACTAACGTGCACGTAATAATGTGCCAGTTGATGGATCAACAATACAAATAATGCTTGGTGAATTAAAACCAACATATATGCCTTCTTGTCGATGAGCTCCAATGGTACGTTGTTGAGGTTTTGGTACTAGAATCCAAGCATGGCAACCAAATATTCGTAAGTGAGATATATTTAAAATACAACCTGAAATGAGCTCATGTGGTGAAACAATTTCAAGAGAAGAAAGGCGGAGGCATATTAATACTGCAACATATAAAACTCCATGACTCCACATAAATGCAGGTAAATTTGCGTGAAGGAGGAGTGGCCACGTAATGAGTTGTATACGCTTTATAAATGACTTTGCAAGTCCATTTTGAGCATATTTATGTAGAACACAATATGTCAACTTAATTCTTGTTGTAGTATAATAGTCTTCAAAAGACTTTGATGCAAATTCTTTTGCATTATCCATATGTAATTTTTTTATAGGATAATCAAGAAAATATGCCCGAAAACAAATAATCATAGATATAAGATTGGCAAACATCATGTTTTGAGTTAATAATAATGAAACATGTGATTGTTTACTTGATGCATGAACAAGGACTAAAAAATAATGAAATGGTCCCGATATTGGATTAATAGGACCACAAATATCACCATGCAATCTTTCAAGCATTGGTGGTAATTCTTATAGAAGTTTCCAAATTGAAGGTCGAGTAATCATCTTACCTTGCACGCATGCATGACATAATTCCGTAGAGTCTACATTTGCAAGCTTTAAATTGTGTCCAGTTATACATGGAATGATCTTTCTAAATAATGTAGATCTTGGATGTCCCAATTGTCCATGCCAGAGAGAAGCACAACTCTGTGTGATAGATGATGAAAAATTAAATATAATGGGAGGCCAAATTACAATTCAATATAAACCATTTTTTATAGCAAAAGCTTTTTCAACAACTTTATGGTTCTTCGCAAGAACCAAAACCTCTTTTTTATTTAAAATGGCAGTCAAGAAGTGATAACCATTGATACGCACATCTCGATAGCTGATTAGACTTCAAGATATTGAGGGTGCAAACATCACATATTTATATTTTATGATAGAATCCATAGGTAATTTTACCATCATTGTACCTTCTTGAAAACAAAATGCATTTGCTCCAGCTATAGTCATCATATTTTTAGTTTGCCAAGTTGAAGTTTTTTCAATAAAAAATCATCTATCCCGTAGGATAATATGTATTATTGTAGAATCAATGAATACATCATTTGATTCATGATTAGAGGTTTTGTCATTCATATAAGCTTGTAAATCATCAACACCAATTGAATCCATCGATGCATCTATGGTATGAACTTCACGAGCCTCAACTCGTAGTTTCTTATTTTTTTGGAATATTTTAATAAAATATTTTGAAGTACGATACACATGTGCTAAATGTCCAATTATTTCACATTTATGGCAAGAATAATTTTTTCTAATTTTTATTTTTTTATTATAATTAATAGTAGAACATTTATTCTTTCCATATGGGTAGAAATGGTCATGACTATGACTACCTTGATACTTATGAGCACGTTTGCCATATTTATATAATTTTTTCTTAGACTTTGAAATATTAAGTGCATGAGATTTTGAAATTGTGGTTCCAATAGAATGAGCTTCTGCATCGTGCAAGAGTAGCTCATTTTGCTTCTCTGTAAGAAGTAGATAGGACATGAGATCAAAATGACTCTAAAATTTCATGTTCCTCTATTATTGTATAAGTAAAGCAAATATAGGAGGAAATATAGAGAGAATTTTTTCAATCATTTCTTCTTCAGAGATGTTTTGTCCACATAATTGTAATTGTGAGACAATACTATACATTTCACTATTGAAAGCATTTAAATTTAAAAAATCCAAAATATGTAAATGTGTCCAATTATGACGTGCATGTGGAAGAAAAATGGTCTTTTGATGATCAAACTTGGATTTAAGATTCTTCTAAAGTCATGCAGGATTTTCCATTTGCAAATATTGATGTTATAATGTAAATACAAGATGACGACAAAGGAAAAGAAGAGCTTTTCAACGGATAGTAAGAGGAATAGAAATACTTATTATAAGAGATTCTTTAAACATAATGGCATCTGAGAGTTGTTTTACAAATAAATTTGTTTTTGCCATTTTTACTTATAATAGATAATTATTTCTATCATGGTAGAAATAAAAGAGCTTGAAAATATTGGGATACAGTAGTAATAATTGGAACCATAGTAGAAGCAATTGAAGATGTTGAAGCACTCATTATAAATAAATCTATAAAGAAAATACAAGATCAAGTAAAAAAATTGAGTAAAATATATCTTAAAATATAAAATCAAATAAAATGATAAACTTGAACTTGAAATCAAAAAAAAAAAATAATAATAATAATTATTATTATTATTATTATTATTATTTTAAAGGATATTGTGGATTGTGGTAGTAGAGCAGTAGCAGGACGGTGGTGGTAGTCAACAATGGCGGTAGGGCAACAAAAGTAAGGTAGCGACGATAAGGTGGCAACAGTAGGGCAGCAGCAATAGTGGTGACGAGGCGGCAATGGTCTCAACGATGGGATCTATGACTGTTGGCGATCAGTGGCAATGGCAATCAACGACGGAGTTGGCGGTTGTTCGACGGCAGTTTGGCAGGAGACGTAGGGTGCAACATGGAGGTTGAGCTAGAGCAAGTATTCTAAGTAAGCAGGTTACAGAGTAGACCAAGTGCTCTAAACAAGCAACTAGTGTGTGAGAGGTCAGCAAGAAGTGTAGTAAAGATCATGAGTCAAATAGGGAGTAGTAGTAGCAACAAGTTTGAAGAGTCAAGACTAGAGCAAAAAAAATTGCAATAGCATATAAAAGAGAGTAGTGTTAATAACGTGTTGAGAATATTTAAAACGACACAAGAGTAGTAGTAAGTAATACACACACAGATACACACATACTCAAGAGAGTTTCTAAGGAAAGAGAGCTTTACACATAAGTCTATTGATATGGTTGTGTCACGTATAAAAGAGGAGAAGGGAAGAGGATAAACAATTCCTCTCCACTACATTCCAAATACTGTAGCTATAATATTTACTATAGACTACAATAAATATTATAGAAAGTACCAACTATATTTAATGCTCTCCACAATTTGAAACTCACTTACAACATCAAGTCTCAAAAATATAGAGGATATAAAAATATGTAATGTTAAGGATCAAATGTAAAGTTTGAAGGAGAGGCAAAGATTGAGTTGTTGAAGCATATCAACATCATAACTCTTACAGTGGAGAACATTGATTTTAATCAAGAAGTTGTGAGGGAGGATGTAATTGGGTGCAGATTACATTTATGCTATTGATTACATTTATGATGGTTTAAAGTTCTTTGAGCAGCCTTCGTTGCACCTAATTAGATGTGAGTACCGTATTGTATTTCTATCTTTATTATTATATTAAATGATGCAAAATTTTGAAGGCGTTGCTTGTGGTGCTTTAGTGGAGCTCTTCATATTACATGAGACTTTTAAGTTGCTGAACAAAGTTTGACCAACATATGATTTATCTTAATATGTCAAAGTTAGAAAATAGGTGAGTGAATAGAAGATTGTCAAATAATATTAGAAACATACTTTAATCTTTTTACTACATAAAGGTAATTAATAGGTATTTTAAATCATTGATAATGTTCTATATCAAGTTTAAAAGTCTACCAAGTTATTTGATTATTAATAAAATCTTCATCACTACCTTCATCAAAACCTTCAAACAATACATTCTATATATTAGTAAGTATAGTATCTACCTTAACAGAATCAATAAGAATTAAGAGTCTTTTCCAAGATTGTGGAATTATTCATGTTGTATCTTTCTATCTATTTAAGATAAGACATATCTCTCTAAAAAATCTTTATTTTAATTCTAATTTTTTGAAGGTTGAGACAATCAAAGTACTTTATTTGATTGTCTTGACCAATAATAGTTCTTGTATAAGATACAAAATATGTCATTTTGGTTAAACAAGCCAACATTACAAAAATAATGGTTTAAGAATTTGAAATTAGAAGATTTATAATGAGTCCATTCAAGCAAATGATTAAGGCTACTTTGTAATAGATAGAGGTTGAAGAAGTATATAAGTTTGATGACATATAGTCTTTGTTCAAGAATAATTATGATAAGATTGAACAAATGTTTTGATAATTTTTCATATTTGAAGCCACTAATAATTTCTTGATATAAGTTCTATAGTTTTGTTGCTTCCAAAATTACTTGCTTTTAAAAAATCATGTTGTGCATATGGTATATATAATTTTGTTTGATCTTTAAAAATATATAAATGTCTATCATAATAAAGAAGGTTTTTTTTAAAACTAAATTCACTAAAATCATTATAAAAGGTTATTTTTTACATATAGAATAAAAAGATTTATTAACATATTTAAAAAAATCTTATAAAGAAAAATAGTACTAAATAGGATTTTTGACATAATAGTTCAAAGATGTAACAAATTTAATTTTAAAAGAACCAATAACTGTTAACTATTTCTTTCTTTTAGTACAAGATAAGAAAATTTAAATAAGGCATTTGAAAAGCCTTTTTTTTTAAAAGAAAATTTATAGTGTTAAATACAATTATGACAAAGAAAAGTTGCAATAAGCTTAGGAATAATTTAAGACATTTGTTGACATGAAATACTTAAGGTTCTTAAAATTAATATAAACTTTGATTAGTTAGAATGTCTTTTAGATAATGTTGCCATTCTTAGAATAAATTCACAATAATAAGATTTTCTTTTTTGTGAATTTTATGGTGAATCTTAAATATTAAAAAATTACTTAAATAAAAAAATAGAATAATTTCTATTATTTACATTCTTTTATGTTAAAACTAAACAAAAGACCAAATCTAATGCATCTATTTCTATAAAAAATTAGCTTAAAAAAATCTAGATGACATATAATAGAAGTTGAGATAAAACTTATTTTTAAATCTTAAAATGTTGTTTTACAACTTAACTCTATTCTATTTTTTTTTGGTTTAAGTTAATTTTGTAATCAAAGCAAAAACTTAGGAAAAATTCATGTTAAATACTTGATAATATTTTATAATTTCCAAAGAATATTAGACATTATATACTGTTTTTGGATATTTTTAATCTATTATAATTTTTTTATTCTTAGGATTTATTTATCAAATATTATTTCACAAAAGATATCCTAAAAATTCTACTTGATTTTGTAAAATATATAAATATTAATTTTTAAGTTCTTCTAATATAAAAGAAATATGTTCTTTATAATTTTCTATATTCTTAGAATAAACTAAAATATTATAATACACCACAAAATTATTTAAAAAATCACAAAATAAATTATTTATCAAATATAAGAAAATAATTGAAAAAATTGTAAGTTCAAAAGGCATGAAAATATATTCAAAATAGCCATACTTAATTTAGAATTTATTAACATTATTTTTTAAGTTGGTCAAAATTTTTTTTATCTAAAATAATAATTAAAGTTAAGAAAATAAAAATTGACGATAAAAAGATAAAAAGATAAATAATTATTGATTCAAAATCCAAACATTTCTACAAAGAATTCTTAGTTTGGATTTTGGCACTAATTATATATATATTGGTTTGGAATCCAAATATCTACTCAATAAATATATAATCTTTAATTTTATATTTATAAGTATTTTCTAATTTTAAATTCAAGTATTTTACTTGATAGTCTTTAATCAAGACATTAGTAATATTTTTATAATTTTAGGCTTTAATATAAATAACTATAGAATAACTTGATTAAGCACTTATTTTTTTATAAACAGTCTTCTAGATATATTAGAATTTGTGATTAATCTAAAATCTAATAGTTTATGATTAGTAAATAAAAATTCTTTAAAAATTTAGTTAAGTTTAATGATCAATTCTAAAAAGCTTCTACATGAGTTGGACTTGAAATAACTTTAAACAATTTCAATACTATTAAATTCTATGAAATAAATAACTTGAACAAAACCTTAGGTTTAGAGAATTTTGAACCAACTAAAATCAGAAGCTAGAATAAGACAAAAATTATTTTGATTAATATAAGAATAAGAAAAATAAAAATATTAAGTTAAATAAAAAATAATTAATCTGAATAGAATATAAGATTTTAATAATATTGGAAATTATTAAAGATAATAATATATTTCTTTTAAGTTTTTTATACATTTATACTACTTCTAATTAACTATGATTTTTAATTATTTTACTTTGGCAGCTACTTTATTATTTTTACCTTGTTCATTCTATCTTAAGATTTTATCCTTAAAAAAAGTTAGATACATCCAACAAATCATGAATTCTTATGCAAATCTAAGTTTTCTATTGTCCAAATCTTATTCATCTAATTTAATCTATTGTTTAGATTGTAATGGTTTAGATTTGTATCCAATTCCTAGTGGTCTAGGTCTAGTTCCTAGTTAATTTAATTTGTTAACAAAATTTAGTCTTGTATTCATTATCTTCTACAATATATATCAAATTTTAGGCTTCTTATAGATTTATCTTAGTGTAGATCTTAATTCTATTTAATTAGTTAAGTAACTTTAATATAAAAAATAAATATAAATGATAAAATATCAAATATTTAATTTTTTGAATCCATAATAATCTAATTATAATTACAAGAATCCATATTTTTTCTTTAAAAAGAAAATTTTCTCACTTAAAGAAGATTTTAAATATTAAATTAACTACTCTTTTAGAATTTTTTCAATATATTTCTTTAAAGCAATGAGATCTCTTTTGGTAAGTTGTAAATTGGTCCAAATGGTAGTTAATCTACTTCTTGAAGATTAGTTATACAATTATAAAATTAGTATTTTTATAATATAGTAACATCTTTTTCTAAAATACATCTTAATATTCTTTATATTTCTTTGCAATTCTATTATAAGTTCTACTTAAATGGGAACTTTGTACTATATAAATGAGAAGTAGATTTTCTTTTTTTATAATTTTTATAAATATCTTAGTTTTAAAATTAGTGATTTATTATTTTAGATATTAGATATAATATTTTTTGGTGTATTAGAAAAAATAAGAAAAAAATTTAAACTATAGGATTTCTAATTTATTTGAAGAATATATTTTTTTAACTACAAAAATCTTGAAAGAATTATATTCTTGAGAATTTATACAATAATAAATACTATTAGACTTCTAATACTTTTTACATTTACTTCAATTAGTATGATTTAATGGATAATATTTTTAAAATATAAAAACTATCTATCTTTGAATTTTACATGCATAAGTTTGATTTTTTCTATTAAAATTATTTCATAAAACTTTAAAAAATATTTATCAAAAAAAAGAGAAAAGATATCCATTCTTTTTTAAAATAATAAAAATAAAAATAATAAGATTTTTAGATTCTAAAAAAACCCTTATTTAAGATAAAGAAAAAGATTTAAAAAAAATACATGACCTTCATAAAATTAAATGGTATAAAAATACACTTCTTTATGTTGCTATATAAATTTATTTTTTGATATTATATATTTTTTTAGACATATACTTCTTATCTTCTGATTTTGCTACTTCTTAGGATATTATTTAGCAATGTGTTTTGGTTTTCTATAATATAAGCACAACCCTTTTTTTTTGGCATTAAGCTTTTATAATATTATAATGGATTTTAAACATGTAATGATAATCTTTTACATCTAATTGTGCATCTTAATTGGTAGGAGTATTTGTAGCAAAAATATAAAAGCATTGAGGTACTAATATATAAAAATAATTTTTTAAAATTTAAAATTTGGTTGTTGCATTTGATATCAAAACGAACAGCTCAACTCATAGTTTGAAGATTTAATAATTTAGCAATAATTTCTTCACATCATGTTGTAACATGTAGAAAATTAGACATAAGAGTGTGATATTACCTAACTTAATAAGAATTGTCGAAATTGTAAAACATCTATTGACACAAGTTGATTTTTTTTTCTATAAAATTTAGATTATATTGATTTTGTATAAATTATATCACATTTTATATAAATAAATCAAGATTTTTTCAAAAGCATATCCAAGTTTTCAAACATATGATCTTGTAGTTCTAAAGATAATAAGAACTAAATAAGAATAAAACTATTTTGTAAAGTTCTAATCAATTTGATATAAGATACTTAAATTAAATAATTAAAATATTGAATTTGAATAAAATATTTTATTTAATTCATAAATCCTCAAAATTTGGATCATATACTATTAATCTTTTTTTAATAAGCAACTATTAGTTTGCTAGTTTGTGTACATGCATGAGTTATTTGTGATGGTGTAATTATTGAAGAAACTCCTATCATTTCTATGTCTTCATGATTAATAATTTTTAATATTAATTGAGGTGTTGGATGAAATTAATATATAATAAAAATTAAATTTCTTAATATTTTTAAATTTTGTAATATAATATTCTTCATCTCATTTAAATCTATTATACTTCTAAGCACTTAATTATTTCTAAACAAAAAAAGAAAAGAAAAGAAAAGAAAATAGTATTTTTTATTAAGAAAGATAAAGCTTTAATAATATAAATGCAAGTCATTTCAAATTGTCAAAGACATGAATCTAAAAACCCTTCAAAAAATAATATATTCATGTATTATTGCAAAAAAGAGAAAGCAAAGAAATAAGAGATTGTTATAAGATTAAAAAAAAAAAAAAAAAAAAAAAAAAAAAAACTATGATAGCTATTACTAAATATAAAGAGATTAGAGACTCTTGAATAAAGACTAGAATATAAGAAAGGCCTTAATAAGATTGAGAATGGCCTTACTCTTTTCTCATATATATATTGATTAGGAAAAAACCCTTGTCAAAGCTTCTTAAAGACCATAAGACTTTTGGCCTAAGTTTTAAGTTGTAGGTTGTGTCAAATATGGATTTTTAAAAGTAACATACTTGTAAGAAAAGTTTGAAAATATATATATATATATATATATATATATATATATATATGAGATATATATATATATGATATATATATGTTTGTGAATCACATCTAAAAAACTTCTTCAAAGCTTTTTAATGAAGAATTATCCACCTAGTATGTTTTATATCTTTTTAAAAAATTTCTATTGGCTTCTAATTATTTATGTTATTTATAAATTTATTATGAAAAAAATTATATTTTTATTTAATAATCATCTAATATTATTTTGGTTTTTTTTTTTAATTAAATATTTTTTCAATTCATTTTTTTCTTTTATATTCACAACTTTGAATTAGCATAGATTTCGGCACTCCCATCATTACCTATGGCAATAGTACTAGACAATGATCACTTATTAGTATAAGATTTGATTACTTTTTAATCTAAACAATAACCATAATTTTGTTAAAAACATAGATAGAGCATTAATGACACAAATTATATTTGGAGGTTGTGTTGTCATGTGAGAAGAAAGGATGGAGGAGGTGTGCACAAGAAATTTCTCATTGTTTTACATAAATATAGAGTAAAAATAAAATAAACTACATCTAGTTTCAAAATAGTTAATATGATATATTTTTTAATTTTTAAATATTGGTTTATTTCTAAAAAAAAACCAAGACAGAAAAAAGAAAAGAAAAATAAGAAAAAAAAAGATATATTGATGAAGAAATTATCTATATATATATATATATATATATATATATAATTCAAAGAAAAATATTATAAAAATCAAGTCAAAAGCTTTTACAATCAAGAAAGTTGATAAAATACAAAGGAATGTAATGTATTCTATAAGCTCAAAGAAAAAATTTAGTTTAATAATTTAAGGTTTGATTGATATTAGAATTTAAGATTTTTTAAGACATCTAATTTATATTATAGGCTTTATTTACGATTATCTTTCAAGGATTTTTATTTTTTATTTTTATTTATTATTTTAATTTATAGAATTAAAAAAATTAAAGATCAGATTTTTTTTAGATTTTAAATTTTAAAATTTCACTATGGATTATTTTTAGAAATTTATAGTTAAATTTTCTTTTGGAAATTATATATAATTGTAATTTAGAAAATAATTTTTCTTTAGAATCTATAATTTAAAGGATTCTTGGGATTAGGATTATAATTTTTTAGATTGAATATAATTCAAGATTAGAAGTACTTAAATTAAATATAATTTAAGATGAGAATAAAGTAGAGTCTAGATTATAAATAAGTATCAAAAAAACTATTTTTTTAAGAATAATTTGAATCTAAAGGCTATTTTTTGTATTATTTTTTAATTATATAAATAAATAATATTAAACTTTGTTGAAAAATACTTATGATGCATGTACACTAAGGTGTAATAAATATTTAATTATAAGGAATTTTTTAAATTTGGCTATTATATAATTAATCACATTTATTATCAAGCATAAGATTAGATGTACAAAAACTTTAAAAAGTGTAATCTACATTATTAAGAAATCTAGAGTTTATAAAAAAAATTATGTATATGTATATATCTATATATATATTTACATAATTTTACTTTATTATTAATGTATAGTCATTAAAAAATTTAAATAAAGACCATTTTTGTTTCATGTAATTTTAATAATATTATATTATTTATTATTTTTTTTTCTTAGTCTAAGATTATTGATGATAATTTTTTAATCCAATACATCAAAACAAAAATTTCTTCAGCAAATTCCATGTCTTTACATTTTAACTTCAGATTTTACTTTTTATAATTAATATAGTTGAAATTTTTAAGATTAGCTAGTAAATAGATTCTAATTGAGAAAAAGTATATTTTCTATAAATTTGATGCATTTTTTGAGACCTCAAAAAAAATAATATTTAATTTTTATTAGAAATTATTTAATTTATAATACAAATATTTTTTAAAGAGCTCAATGTTTTATATTTTTTTATTGGGTAAATCTTGAAAAATTCATCAAAATTAATTTAATTATTAACATAAATTAAATCTCGCTAAATCTTATATAAAATAATTTTAATTAGTTTTTAAAAGTTTGAAATTTCATCCTATTCTAATCAATTCTATAAATTGACACAAAATTTCAACAAGAATCTATAATGTTTATGTTTATCTATATGAATATATATATATATATATATATATATATATATATATAAAGTGTGTGTTTAATTTTTTATTATTCCTTTTGATTTTAAGTTACTAAATGCATGTAAATAAATTATATTAGATTTTAATTAATCTTTTAAAAAAATATAAGATTTCATATTTTAATTCTATATATTATAATCTTTCAATCATCTTAGATAATTTTTAAATAATTTTATTATTTGCAATATAAACTTACTTAATTTATCCAAATATATTTATAATAAAAAAATTATATTAAATTGACTTTTACTATTTAACAATCTATTCTTAATCAAGTATTTTCTTCTTCAATTTAGAATAATATTCTACACATTTTTTTTAAAATAAAAATATGTTCTATAATAATAATAAATAAAAATCATAATTTTAAATTCTTAATTTATTTTTAATTTTAATAAAATCATAGAAAATAACATGTAATTTTATATCTTATAAATAAAATTAGAAAAATTATTATACCTAGTAGTGTATTCAATGTGGATAATTAAATATTTATAAATCTATCTTTAAATGAATTAATCGATTATAAGATTTTTTCTTTAAAATTATATGAATAATTCTACCTAGTCTAACAAATTCACTTTTATATCAATTCTATAAATATTTTACTATTTTAGCATACAATTTTTTTGTAGGTAATGACATGTAATATTATATATCCTAGCTTGTAGTAGTAATTTATATATATATGAATGTTTATAGTGTCGGCATTATGAATTGAACATGGTGCACTTGTCATGTAGGATGTATGTAAAAAATACATTCATGAACTTATATTATTTTATCTTTCATCAATCATTAGAAGTGGTTCATCAATTTTATACGAACTTTAGCTACTTAACTTGGGCATAAACAAGAGCTAATGGTACCATTGATACCATCTCCATCCAAAAGATGAGCTTTTATGTTAATAATTAATATGTTATTGTTAGTCATTTATTCTATAAAGAATCTTAATAGAAGATGTGATAAACAATGACATCATAGGTCTAATGGATGTAAATTATGAAGAATCTCTACCTTTGGACATATTATGGCCAACTTTCTAGATTTGTTTTATTAAAAAATTTCTATTCTTATTTAAGTACTTAGTATGCATTAGTCATTATAGGACAAGTGGATTCTAGTAGCATTCATGCCTAAAATTTGATAATATGAATAATACAACTTATTGTCAATCATGAACAACCTTTACGTGACAATGATAAGTATGTGATGGTTTTAATTTCAAGAAATGGAGGAAAATCTAGTTGCTTGGTTTAACAAGATTTTTATTTATATATATAGTAGTATTCTAGTAAAGTCATGGATTTCTAGAATACATGCATTTTTATTACAAATACAACTCATGGTTCTCTTTGTGCATTAGTTGTATTTTAGCACTTTTTTGATTTTGATGTAAATGTGGGTTTAAAAATTATAGTGTTGAAATTAAATTATAAGACACCAATCAATGCAAGAAGGTTAAATATTATTCAATGTAATTATACTTCATCACTTAACATTATATGTATATTTATAGATTTTTATTATTATAAAAGTTAAACATATATCTCTGTATGGCATTCAATGTATTGTTGATTTTTATAGAATATAATTAATATATAAGAATAAAGTGATTACATTGGTTATTTTTCTATTACTTAAATAGCATGCAAGGTTGAATTATTAATCCTTCAATAATGCAAGTGATAAAAATATGATTAATATTATGGTAGAATCTCTCTTTTGTTAATAGATGGACATTAAGTTGAGTTCTATTGCTAGATAGATTGCAAGATCATGGCTTGATAATTTGTAAGCTTTGCATAGCCCTGGTTTTATTTTTATTTTTATATATTTGTATTTTATGTATAATTATGCTATTTTATGAGTGAAAATTAAATATAGTTGATTAATATTGATATATTTTGATAGATGGTATATTAATTGTTATACCTATTTATTGATTGTATTTATATAAAATTATTTTTATTTATAGTATTTTCTTCTTAGATAATAATAATCTCATTTAGTAATTCCTTTGAAATATAGTTTTGATTGTGACTGAGATCCGTTGTCTTTGATTGACAAATTTCAATTAAAAATTGCTAAGTTGACTGCCAAGCAATACATGATTTATTCCATTTATTTAACTTATTATTATTATTCATATCTTGATGTAGCTTTTACAAAAAAAATTCACAAAACTAATTCAATTTTAAGATATTAGGTATTAATGCTTAAAAATTTGAATTGAATAATTGCTTAATATTATGCTAAATTAAATTTTATTTTTAATTTTTATATTCAACAAGGTCAATCTCTGAATATACTTAAAATATTTTAATTGTAATTCATTTCATTCAAGTAGCTAAATCTAAAAAAAAAATTGAATTGCATAAAATAGAAAAATAATATGTAATACAAATTTTTTTGTAAAGCAGATTGTATATAAATATGCATTATGTATACCTATTTAATATATAATTTTAATAAATAATCAACTAAAATTATTCAAATAATTCATTTATCTTTAATTCATAAATCAACTTCAATAAAATATAATTATACGTCAAACTCTAGTTATGAATCATTTGCCTATAACTATAGAAAAAAAAAAAAACTCTTGTAGGACATGTGCAAATATCATGTCTAATAAATTTATAATTTCTAAAAAAATATCTTTTCTTGATATTTCTATAATTTCAAACAGTGAATCAAAATATTGTATAGATATCTCAACATATATCTTACTTCTCAACCTATTCTTTGTTCTATTTGGTCTTTCTTTTGAACAACTTATTTGTAGGTTTTTAATCTCATAGTAATTATTGCAAGCTATATCAATCACTTCTAATGACATGAACCTTAGAGAAGTAAAAGATCAATACTTTCTTATGTGACTCAATAGATTAAAAAATCACTTAAAGATGGTATAATATTAAATTAGAATGGCTATTGCTAAAGACAAAAAAATTAGAAAGTCTTGAAAATAAGACTAGGACTAAAAAGACGTTGACAAAAATGAAGAAGTCTTCATTCTTGCCTCCATATATACTATTTAATTAAGAGCTATGTGTCAACATCCTATAAGACCTCGAAGACATGTCTAATTTGCAAAACATGTGTCTTAACTTGCAAGATAAGTTTTCTATATGCATATTATATTATTAGCATGTATCACAAGCTATCTATATGTGCAATACATGACTAATTTTTTGACCAAGTTTCTTACCTATTAATCAATTATAAATATGTATAAAATCAAATATGTATCAATGAATCTTTTAAACAGCTTTGCCACAAGATAATATCAAATCTACTTATATTTATCTTTTACTTAGTACTTTTTATTTAGATAAATATAAATATATATATATATATATATATGTGACATTATCTCTTCTCCTAAAGATAAGTTCTATAAAAAGTGGTCATCATATATTAAAGAAATCCAAGATGGGATAAATTATATTTTTCACATATTTTGATCTTTATTTCCTTTAAAGATGGTTAATAGGTCCTCTCAGCCATTAATAATGTCTCATTTCAAAGTGGAAAGACTATCCTATTATTTTGTCATTGTTGAAGCCTTTATAACTTTTTTTAAAAAAAATATTTGTAAGACTATCAAAAATTATTCCTACTTCTAATTAAATCACCAAATATCGAGAATCTCTTTTAAAGTTGTGATATCAAATAAATTGTATCTTGTCATCTATTTGAAAAAGAATTTATCTTTTTTAAGATCTTTATCTCAATTATATCATCTTACACACTATGATAATTATAATATTATATCTGATAAGTCAAAAAATAATAGCTCTTATGTTGAATCTATTAATTGTTGATTTTTTATCTTTTTAATGCCATAATTGCATATAAACTACAAACAAAGATAAAAAATAAAATGTAATCTTTTTTAAACTATAATTATTTTATAAAAAAGATTTGCTATTATTTCTCTTGATTTAGGTAGATGTTGTTAATGAAAAGAATCAACCTTCTTTGCTATATATACAAGATTTTTAGTTGGCTCCAATGTGCATTCACTAATATCATATCTATTGTCATATTGTAGTTTGGCTACTATGTAAAAATGATGTATATATATATATATATATATATATATATATATAATTTATTATATAATTTAATAATAAATACATTATTAAATTTTAATTTATTACAAAATATGATTAAATTACTATTTAGAAGTGATTTTTTAAAAAAGCTATTATTGAGGTTGATTTTTTTTATTAATAATAGTTTTTATATATTTAGAACTACCTTTATTAGACATTGGTGATTCTTAAAATCTTATTTTATTTCTTTTATTTGACATTTAAGAGATATATTATGTAAATCTAATAAAAAAAAAGATTGGAGATGGATTTTGATAATAAAAAGAGTAGTTAAGACATCTATATGGATGAATGGAGATAGATGATAATAATTTCTATTACTATTGGCCAAAAGGCATATCCAATGGGCTTCAAAGAGTCTCCTCAAGGACTTATTAGGAATTATGGTTATTCTTTAGAGGCATTTAGAACTAGAGAGGCTAAAGTCAAAGAATTTAGGATTTTGGCAATGGTTTTAATGCAAATTTTGAGTGATTTAGAGTTTTTATGAGAAAGATATAAGCACTCAAAGTTAAGGTGTGGATTTTGTACCTACTATCACTCTTTTAGACATAACATGTGCATACAGAATGCAATGAAGGATTGGTGATTGGGATTGGAGAGAACACTTTTTTGACTATACTTTTCATATATTAATTTGAGAATTTTAAGCTGAAAGAAAGAAGTTATAGGAAGTTAAAGTTAGCTCTTGTAATCTAAGGGTAGTAAATAATCCAATTTACTAGAAGTTGTATTTTGAGCCATATCTTGAGCAATTTGATAAGATTTTAGCTAAAATTTCTAAGAATATGTATTATCATGTTAATAAATTTTATATACAAATATTAAGGCATTTGGAATTTGGATTCTTGAGATATGGAGAAAATAGTGTTCAAATGCTTATAATTTAGAATTTAAAATACTTACTAGGATTTCTAAGATGCTATATAATTTGTAATAGATTTATAATTTATTTATTTTATAATAAAGCTTAAGAGTAAATTCTAAATTATCTAAATTTTTTTAAAAAATTAAATAATTAAATTAAGAGATATAAATTTCTAAAGTTTAGTGAGAAAAAATCTTTGGAAAAAAAAATGTTTTGAGGATTTTGGTACGATCTGAACCTTTTATACAAAGTAAAGGAATTTTTGGAAGCCAAGACTTTATATATATGTTAAAGATGGAGATATGGAGCTATAGTAAAATCATGATATAAAGATGAATATTTGTAATAGAATTAGGTATTTTCTTTGAGCTTATAGAACATCAAATTTATTGGCAAATAGTTAATTATGATTTAGTATAATACAAGATGTTGGGGAATTTTTAGATGCTTTAGAAAACCTTATGTATAATTCTTATTAAATATAAAAGGATTTTATTAATAAAATATCTTTTAATACTATTATATTTTTTTGGCCTTTATAATAAGAATACATCATTTATTAGAACTTATCCAATAAGTTAAAGCTAAACTCTATAAATTTAGATATCTAATATATTTTCAAATAAAAAATCATGCCATAGAACTTTGTTGTTGTATTACGTGTTGTCTTGTTAAGAAATGCACTAAGCATCTAGTTGTGGAAGGTGAAGTTATGTTTCAGAAATATCCAAGAAATCTTAATAGGTTTCATTCATACGAGAAGAATATAATCCAAATTTCAATTCAAAAGTACTAAAAAATACTCTTTTTAGTAGCGTCAATCATACATACATCCTAATTACATTATTACTTTCATATTTAAGCAATTTAGATTTTTCTTGCAAGTCCTAATCCTTATCAATGAGCTTTGACAAGGTGTAATTTTTAATTTGATTGTCTACTTGATGTGAAATTTTGCATGCAATTGGCAATGTAAGTCATTTACATCCTTAAGAAATTTCAGTCCAATTCAACTTCAAAATTGTGAGAAAACCTCAAAAAATTATACTAATGTCACTTGGCTACCAACTTAAAAGGTGATGTAGAAGTTCTAGAAGTGATTTTTTCTTTTCTAACTATTAACTTCAACTCAAAATTGGTGTAGAGCTTAATCTTTAAGTCCTCCAATACTGTGCCAAATTTTATCTTGATCCAATTAGTAGATCTCTATATATCATAAAAATCCTATCCAATCTCAAATTGCCAACTTCTGGCATGTTCTTGTACCAAAATCCAGATATCTTTCAATTGTACTATTGGATTATTAAAAAATTTTACATATACTTAAAAAACCTAATAAACCAAGTACTATTAAAATTTGAATCATAGATGTGACACCAATTTTACGAACTAGCTCAGAGTGCTAGTCCTAATTTCATTGCATAAATCCTAAGTTGCCAATACAAACCTTAATTTCCAAAAATAATTGCTAACTCCTCCCAAATCCTATCAAAACCAACTATATTTTTCTGAAATAAGCTCTAACCTAGCTTTCAAACTCTAATTTTTGATCTTCAAATGAAATCTTCTTTTATCCTAGGTGGTTATTTTAGTGACCAGAGGTGTGATTTTGACCCTATCTTACAAATGGTCGACTCCCGGATATCAATCTAACCTATCCTAAGGATCTTTTAGTCCAATCCTATCTTCAACTTAATTCTAGTATCAATTATACTAATTATTTATCTCTCCTAACCTGATTTTATCAATTTATGGTCTTTTTAAGGTAATAAAAGTATTTATATATCCTAAAAGGTAAAAATACTAATTAACTTTTATCTACTTGTTATTAAGATAAGAAAATAGGCTAAGAGGCTTTTATAAATATTAGAATATTTTGAATTCTTATTGAACTAATATAATAGAATATTAATTAAAAAATCATTTTTAGTCATATTTTCACCATATAATCATGTCACAATATGACATCCACATCATCTTAACTTGTACATCCTCTAGTATGCACCAAATGAACTATATGCCATAATTGGCTTCACACAATCTTTTCATTTTCTTCATCAAATCTTTCATTTTTATTTTCACCATCTACTTCAAAATAATTATCTTTTTTAAAAATATTGATATTTTTAGCATAATCTTCTACATTGATTTCTCTATCTTGTCTTTCAAAAATCTTCACTTGCTTCCTAGCAATAAGTACCTTCAATCTCATACCATCTAACTCCCTTAATGAATATGTAGTATTATCATGAACTATTACTACCACATATGGTCCAAACCAATATTTTGAAAACTTCCACAAAGCACTATGTTGGTTATCCAGACTACTATTATAAACAAGTATCCAATCTCCTTCTTCAATTGCTTTAGGCCTCAACTAATGTTGCTTATCAAATCAAGTCTTATTCCTTAACCTTGTCTTTTGTAACCTTTCTAATGCTATTTTGACATCTTTTGATTTTTGTTCAAGTTGTCAAATTCTAATAGCTAACAATTCTTTTCTTATCAATCTATCTTCCTATGGTAGAACACTCCAAGTTGGCATATGTTTTTTTATTGGCATAGTTGATTTTTGACTTGCCATAAGTTCCACTAGCATATATCTGGTCAGTGAACTATATGTTGTTCGATCAGCTCATAATGCATAAGGTAGAAGTCAAGGCTATTCTCTCACTCTTCTATTGCAAGCTTAATTAAGGCTTTTACAATCGGTGGATGTCCATGTTTACTCTATGCATTCTTCTCTGGATTATAAGTAATAGTCAATGATAATTTTATCCCACATCTTTTAAAAAATTTACAAGCTTCATGTACATCCAATTCTCCACAATTTACAATAATTTTTTTTATACATCCATAGCGACAAATAACATCTTCAAATAAAAACTTGCAAATTTCCTCTATGGACTTTGTTCTTAGTGCCCTACCTTCTACTTGGTTTGATAAATCTTCACAAGCCAAAACTAAATATTTCATTTGTGATAGTCCCATCGACATAATAACCAAATCCACAACCTATTTAAAATGAATAGCTAAAGGATATGTCGGATATAATCCATCTTGATGTTGTATATTTGAATACATTTGACAAGTTATATAAGATTCTACAAATAAAGTTACATCTCAATACATATTCTTCTACCAATATCATTCCTTCAATTTAGCAAAAGTAGCCCAAATTCCTCTATGTCCCACCTATAAACTATCATGAAACTCCTTAACTAGTCTTTGTTGATCTTCCTTGGTACCTACTACTCATCTTGGCATTCCAATTCCTTTCTTTGGTCTCTTCTATAGGAACCTTTCTTGAAGCAAAAATCCATAAGTTTTTTTTTTCTTATTTGATTAAATTTTTCTATTGACTAATTTTCTTGTTTAGTTAAGATATTCAAATAAAGACCAAATTTTAAAAATTCTCTTTAATAAAGCTCTTCAAAAAATATCTTATTTTTTTTATTAAGATTTGATATTAAATAAAATTTTATTCCAACATCATCAATATCTTCAATCATCTTGTCTTTTCTTTCATATCTTGCCTGAGATAATATGTCTGCCATCAATTTTTTTTTTAATAGCATGTTTAAATTTTGGATTTAATGACTTAATATAAGAAATCCATCTTAGAATTGCAATATCGAGTGTTAAACAATTAGTAATCATTCCAAGTAATGGCAAACAATCTATTTCAATTACTACCACAATACTAATGAAATAATCCTTTTCAGCTTTCATAGCTGAAACAACTTCCTAAAATTCTCTCTTAATCTGCAAATATGCACATTGATGAGTACTTAAAACTTTAGCTCCAAATCAAACTACAAATTTGATTCTACTTGAATCATCTTGACTCACAACCCATCCAATAGTAATGGGACTTGTATCCACAATAAGTATTACTTACCTATCACTTTCATAATCAATTCTTCTTAATATTGGAGGTATCAATAATAACACCTTTAGTTTTTGCATTGCTTCAGTATTTTTTCTTTTCCGTTTAATTTGACAACCTTGTAGAATAAGTAGTTATTTTTAGAATATAGATACCTAGTGTATAGTGTAAACAGGGATAAATAACTGCTGAAAAGGTGGTTCAGCAGGTAGAATGGATGAACAGTCAGGAAAAGTAGTTAACATCTGTAGTATAGGAGTTGGTATCTCGGGGTAGTATAAGGAGGATGGGAGAGGGGAAGAAAAGGCCAGACTGTGAGAGTCGTAAGCCGAGGGCCAAACTGTGAGAGCTGTGAGCCGAGGGCCAGACTGTGAAAGTTGTGGGCCGGGTTCTGTGTGAAGAATTCCAGTGATTGGAACGAGGGTAATTGTGTGGTGAAAGCTGTGACGGTGCAGTATTACAGTTGGAGATTATGAGGGTGAATATATTGGTAGAAATAGCAATTATTGGTATGACTGAATTGCTGTAAAGAAGAAACCGATAAAGTGAAGGAGGAGTTTATAGTTTCCTTGTGTGTTCAAATATTGGAAATAGAGACGATACATTCAGGAGGTAATTGATTGTGTGACCTTAACATGAACGCTTAAGCAACTAGTCATTCCCCGTGTTCGAATCCCCCTATACGGATTTATGCTGGGAGGTTTCTTCCGTAATAAGTAAAACAAGCAATCACATTTTGGCACCGCTGCCGGGGAGTGATAATAGCTTTAAGTGTTAGGAATTAATTACCAAACGTGTAAGAAAATTGGCAATGGAAGACGGTTTCAGTAGTGTTTGAAGAAAGAGTATAGTTATTAAGAATGAGAATTTAATAGCAAAGAGAATAAAGCAATCAAAGGAAAGAACAGAGTGATCGCAAGCAAATTATTTGCGTAATGAGCGAGATTACAAATTGAAAAAGAAGCATCGACAAAGTTGGATTAAGCCGTGGTTTCATGCTTGTTGGCATATTCGATCATACCCAAAAGACGATCAACTTCTAATATTTCAGAAGTACATACCATTAAAGAAATTGCCAAGAGTACTCACGAAGAGCGCTGCTAATAGTCCAGCAAACCTCTCAAAGCCGTTAATAGAAAACAAGGAAGGCACAGAGGAATTAGGTACCCCACTGGGTATCTTCCCAATTGGAAATACGTCCGATCCTAACAAGACTGGTTCTGAAGATCGGCATAAATCACTTGCCAATAAAGATCAATTCAGAGTATATCAAAACTTGTCGTTTTCATCTCATATTCAATCAGTAAAATTATTTGGGGATAATAATAGTCAATCAAGAATGCCTGGAAGTCCGAAAAAGACTTTTGTAGGAGACAATTTTTATTTTAATAAGAAATTGAGCGGAACACCAGTATCTTTAATGATGTCCGGAGGACCAGTAGTTCTGATTGCAGTTCAAATGGATGCAATGGGGGATCGAACGACTAACGTCGCGCCATTACCTACTTTTCGGGATTTGCTAGGTGCAGATCTAGATCAACATTTGTCTCAATTCTTGACGGCGTGTATAGCCAATAATCCAAGAATAGAAGATGTTTGGCTAAGATGGCTGCCAGCGACATTGAAAGACACAGCGTTTGAGTGATATAACTGCGAACCTGTGGGACAATTTGTCAATTGGGAGGCATTGAAAAATACATTTTTAGCCCATTTTCGACCAATTGGTTTTGAAGAACATCTTAGAGAAAAATTAATGAACAACAGAATGGTACTAGAGAAAGCGGTATAGTCATATTATGGTCGTCTAGTGGATATACTTCGAAAATGGCCAAATAACCAAATGTCGAAATCATTTGTGTTGTCTATATTGATTAATGGACTACACCCACCAGAATTAAAAATGTTTGTAAAGGATGCCCAATCAGCCACCATTGCATCATCTCTTAAGCGAGCGAAAGTATGGGAGGAATGTCACTATGACCAGAACTTAACAGTTCGAGCCACGATAATTCCATCTCAAGGAGGTTATCAAATGACAAATTGGAATGACACATCGGGAAGTTATCTAGGAAGAAATGATTATGGTACAATTCCACAGGAAATAGTGGATGCCATTCCATTCCAAGCTGTACCACCATCATCATCACACCTGTATGTGCTGTCGGGGTAGAGAGAGTTTGCCTCAAGAAAACGTTGGGCTTCTGGCTGTTTCTAATTATTCAATCAAGCTTGAAAATAAGGGAAGCCCTAAGTTTATATATAATTTTTCTCTTTTTGAGTAATTACACCAAATACACAATCCTCAAGTAACCCACAACTTCTAAAATATGATAAAATCTTCTAAATCCTTGTTTATTCTTATGTGGAGATTTTTCCGAACTTCAATACCTCATATCTCTTAATCCGACCATCCAAACAAACTCAAATTTTACATGAGATACTGATGTATTCTTAATAACTTCTACAACAATTTTCAACTGCAATTTCGTTGCAGATCTTGAGATATCTTGAAATCTCTAACAGTTGCTTCAAACCCTTGTCTTTATACATCTGCGTGCAATTTTCTTCATATCTCACAAAATATAATCTCAAATGCCACGAAATTTGTATTTAAAGCTTCTTAACACAAAATTTTACATTCTCGAAAAAGTTTGAGTCAAAAATTCGTCCGAAAACTCAAGTTATGGCTCCAACCATTACTACAAACAAACCTGCTTACTTACTGCTTTTGATTTGGAAGCATCGCTTTCAACTCCTTACAACTCCTTCATATGAACTCTAAAAGCAATAATTCTTTCGTAAAAGATGTAGGCCTTGAAATCGCCGATCTAGTTGAATTTTTCGATCTTCAAAAGCTACTGTAAAACTCCTCGTACTTTCAAAAGAGTAACAGTATGTCTTAAATAAACACCTTAACTTCAAACGGCTATAACTTTTTCACCCTAACTCCAAATCCTCTAATTTTTGCATACAAATTGTACTACAAACCCTAAACTTTACAATTCTAGCTTGTAATCTCCGAATTCCTCCGAAAGAGGAACCATAATCCCTAATAAGGCCTCGGGCAGCCTCCTCAAAGCCCATTGGGCATGGTATTCGACCAATAGGGATGAAGTTCCCCATTCCTTGCCTTCATCCGACCATGCCTTGCTTTCATCCCTCCCAATTAGCCTCCTACTAGTTTAGATTTTCATCCTTAGGTTTCCACCTTCTCCCAAGGCTTCATACTAAACATTTAGGAATTGGAATAATTTGAATTTCACCAAGAAGGTGTATCCAATACTCATGGATTGAGGATGAACCAACCAGGATACCATCAATATCCACCCATGACAAAGCCAATGCCAAACTCTATAGTAACAATGGGTCAAGCACGATCCTTTACTCATCCGACATGGAACAGACCTAGCCATTATATATCAGTAGAGACATCCATTATCCTTGAAGGAGTTGGCAGGAGACGACTTCGTTGCTATCATTGCAAAAAAATTGGACATTATGCGAGTGAATGTCCTAATCCAAGGGCTAGTGATGACTATGCTCCAATATGTGGAAATTGTAAGCAATCTCATCACACTTATTAGCAATGCAATGCGCCTTTTAATTATAATACCGGAACCATAAAGATCGATCCCAACTGACCAAGTACCAATACCTGTATAGTCCAATAAAAGATCTTATGCATTAAAAGAACCTTTAATGGTAGATAAGTTGGCGAAGTTACCAACGACAATCTCAATTGCCAGGAAGAAATTGCTGCCGAATGGAGTAAAATCAAAACCAATGAAATGTAAAAGAGCATTGGAAATTACTCTCAATATGGAATCCTATGACATTCTGAGGGATTTGGATGTTATTCAGCCTTCAATTACAATGAAGCAACTTTTGGTTGTAGCACCGGAATGTCGATCTATATTGAATTCAGCGTTAATACGATGTCGTAGTGTAAATGCTTATAGTGTGTAAAAATTAGTTAGAACATATTAAATGTTAATAAATCTAAATTATGTTAGAGTGGATAATAGATTAAATTAAAAAGAGTTGGTATGAAAAAAATTTATTTTGTTTTCCTTACTTAGTTTGATTATAGTATATAAAAGTTATAGAACCTTAATGTTAAGTATGAAGCCTTGAGAAGAGATAGGGGCCTAAAGATGAAGATTTAAACTAATAGGAGGTTAATTGGGAGGGATGAAACCAAGGCATGGTTGGATGAAGGTAGAAATAAGGATCTTCATCCCCATTAGTCGAAATCCATGACTAATGGGCTTTTAGGAGGCTGCCCGCGACCTTGATAAGGGTTTTGGCGACTTCAAAGAAGCCGTTAGGAAATCAGAGGCAAGTTTTGTAAATTTTAGGGTTTTGGCTACAATTTTTGTGCAAATTTTATAGGGTTTGGAGTTAGGGTGAATAAGTTATAGCCGTTTGAAGTTAAGGTGTCAATTTGAGACCTACTGTTACTCTTTTGAGTTTAGGAGGAGTCTTATGGAAGCTTTTGGAGATCGGAAGGTGCGGCTGGAAGAGCAACTTCAAGATATACATCTTTTGCGAAGGAAATTTTGCATTTGGAGTTTATGTAAAGGAGTTATAGGGAGTTAAAGACAATGCATTCAAATCAAAGGCAGTAAGTGAGCGGTTTTGTTCAAAGTAGTGTTAGGAGCCATAACTTGAGTTTTCGAACGAAATTTTGGATCAAACTTTGGGAGAATGTAAAAATTTATGTTAAGAAGCTATCTATATAAGTTTCGTGGCATTTGGACTTATGGTTTGTGAGATATAAAGAAAATTGCGCGCGGGTATATAAAGATTAGGGTTTGAAGCGACTGTTAGGGTTTTGAAGATATCTCAAGATCCGCGACGAATTTGCGGTTGAAATTTGTTTTAAAAATTAATAACAACATATCAGTACTTCATGTAAATTTTTATCTTATTTGGACGGTTGGATCAAGAGTTATGAGGTGTTCAAGTTCGGGAGAATTTCCACACAAGGATATACAAGGTTTTAGAGTACTTCTACCATATTTTGGATGTTGTTGGTTATTTAAGACTTAAGTATTTGGTGTAATTGTCCCAAAAGGAGAACTTATATATATAAAATTAGGGTTTCCTTATTTTAAGCTTGATTGAGCAATTAGTGACAGCCAGAAGCCCAGTGCTTTCTTGAGGCAAAACCTCTCTACCCCGACAATGACGAAGATCCCACACTAAAGAAATTCATGAAGTTAGCTTAAACCCAGATCCGGGAGCACCAACAATCGATGTATCAATTGATGGCGTTTTAATTCTAGGGGTACAAGTCGATGGTGGCTCTAGTGTGAATTTAATGAATGCAGATACAATAGAGGACTTAGATCTAAAGCAATTGCTACCTACGACATTGGTATTATAAATGGCAGATCATAGCCGGGTTAAACCAATGGGTATCTTACGGAGTGTTCAAACTATGATTATTGGTATTGCATATGAAATCGACTATATTATCTTTCGGTTACAATGTTCGACTTTATCGTATCTAATTTTATTAGGACGATCTTGGCTTTATCAAGCAAAGGCCAAGAACAATTAGGGTCGGGGTACTTTGAAAATTGGCAAGGGCAGAGACAAAATGGTGTTACAAATGTACCCAGTACACTATCACGGGGAGTCTCAATTGCTAGCATCTGAATTAATGTCAGACGATGAGCTAAACTCTGATGATGATAAAGTAGCATCAATTACGGAGGCGCCTGTGGAGGTAGCACTACACCCTGGAGTGGTGTACCAATGTGGAGGTCGGGGGGAGTACTTGATATACTCGACGGACTCGAAAAACTCGGATTATGTTAGTACTGATTGGATGAGTAAGTATGATGTACATCATATTAATGCCCTGGACATAAGATTCAGTACTTCATACATGTCAAACTTACCAAATGACTTTAAATCAATGTGGGAGTTGAAACAGAACATCGTCATTGCACCTTTATGTCAAACTATCAACTTGGCGACCTTAGCAGAACCTCGGAAAATTAAGGTCTACGAAGGTATTAAGGAACAAGAGTTGACCAGCTGGACCAAATTTTTCTTGCATCATAAATCCACTTTTTCTTGGACTTATGATGATTTAAAACGTATCCCCGCTAAAGTCTATGAGCATCATATCATTTTAGAGGAGAATGCTAAACCAGTACGGCAGAGGCAACATCGCCTTAATCCTAAATATTCCCTCATGGTGAAGGAGGAATTGGACAAGCTTCTTGCGGTTGATTTTATTTACCCGGTACCAAATAGTGAGTGGGTTTCTCTAATCGTGATGGTACGGAAAAAGAATGGGAATTGTCAAGATTTTCGGAAACTTAATGCGGCCACGAAGAAAGATTACTTCTCATTACCTTTCACAGACAGTATGGGTAACATGTTATCATTATCACGACTAAGTAAAAGAATAGGAGTGGAGCACCAGTTAAAGTCATTCTGTGGTCTTGTTTTGGGTTGGCTGGAGTGCCATTTTCTTGTATTTCTTGTGTTTTCGAGAGTAGTAGTTCCAGTTAAGAGTTAACAGTGAGGAGCTATTCATAAGAAAGAGAATACATAGTAGAGACTCTTAGGCAAGAACTATTCTGGGCTTGCAGTCATTCAATTTTGGAACTGGAAAAAGCAACGAGTCAGTTGGTAATGGAACCAGAAAAGACCGAGTTATTGGCGCAAGAGAAATTAGTATTGAGTGACCAATACAGATGTGAAACGGAGCGATTAAGGGCTAAAATTGAGGCCTTAAACGCCGAGGTAACAAGATTGGCAGAGGATTTAGTCAATATTGGTCAAGCACAAGTATCGACGTTGCTAGTTCCCGAAGTTCCAGAAGAAAGGAGTCACTTTCAGCGCCAGTTGGAATTGAGAGATATCCAGATCCTGAAATTGGAAGCTCAAGTCCATGAACTGGGTGAGTACAATGAAGACCTTTCAGCTCAGTTGAGGTAAGAGCCGATGGAAGGATTGGAGGAGGACGAAGATTTGTAGTTGGAACCGAAATTGGTGGAACCAATAACAGATATTGCGGTAATTGATTAATTAGATAGGCCAGAGGGATCGCAATTTTTGTAGAGTTTTGTTAGATAATTTTTAGATAGGTATCAATTGAGTGTTTGCGAGGATGCTGCACAGTTAGAAGTGAGGCTATGTAGAATAAGTAGTTATTTTCAGAATATAGATACCTAGTGTATAGTGTAAACAGGGATAGATAACTGCTGAAAAGGTGGTTCAGTAGGTAGAATGGATGAATAGTCAGGAAAAGTAGTTATCATCTATAGTATAGGAGTTGATATCTCGGGGTAGTATAAGGAGGATGGGAGAGGGGAAGAAAAGGCCAGACTATGAGAGTTGTGAGCCGGGTTCTGTGTGAAGAATTCCAGTGATTGGAATGAAGGTAATTGTGTGCTGAAAGCTGTGAGGGTGCAGTATTACAGTTGGAGATTATGAGGGTGAATATATTGGTAGAAATAGCAGTTATTGGTATGACTGAATTACTGTAAGGAAGAGACCGATAAGGTGAAGGAAGAGATTATAGTTTCCTTGTGTGTTCAAATATTGGAAATAGAGATGATACATTCAAGAGGTAATTGATTGTGTGACCCTAACGTGAACGCTTAAGTAACTAGTCATTCTCCGTATTTGAATCTCCCTATACGGGTTTATGCTGGGAGGTTTCTTCCGGAATAAGTAAAACGAGCAATCACAAATCTTTATGTAATAATTCATATAATAGATCTGCTATGTGAGCATAATAAAGAATCCAAATATAATAAAATACACAAACTCCTAAAAACCTATATACTTCTATTAAAGAATCACATATATCCTTCATCCTTTTAATTGCATCAATTTTACTTGGATCTGATTTTTTCCTATAAAATCCACACATGTGCCAAATAATGATAATCTCTTATATTCCAAATATAGATTTTGCTTCTAAAAGTATAAAATGAACTTCTTCAAGTTGAGTTTAATTTTTTTCACAATCTTATATATGATCAACAACATACTTACAATATCTCTTCTCATCTAAGGTCTCATCATTTTTTTCTTCTTTACATCCTTTGATAGAAACATCATCTAAAAAAGACATAGTTTTTTCAAGAATGAAGTCCTTCAATACCTTGTTCATACCATTCATCATATGTGCAATTGAATTAGTAGCACATTGTTAAAGAGTTTACATTTTAAGTAGTCTAAGTGGCATTCTCATTGTTATTAAATCTCTACTTTTATGTATAAGTTGAAATTGATCATAACTTGAACATAATCATCCATTGAATAAATTGCCCTTTCTGCAAATGCTTCTACAAACTCATCTACTGAAGATCCTATATCTACATTTCTAATAGTTACTACATTTATTAGCTCCATATCTTGAATAAAGTGTAATGATCTAATTTTCTTAGGCACAATAAACCAACAATTAGAATATGGAGCAAAAAAAGGCTCTAAAATCTTCATTTATATTTTTTCCTTCAATAGTTCTACCAATTTAGGTAAATGTGTCCTTGGCACAAAAATTGGTCCTAAATTCCATGGTTTATGCGGTATTGTGAAGATAACCATAGGAACAATAATATTAGGATCCAAACATCTTATTTCATGAGTTCCAAAGGTAAATGATTTACCTTATTTTTTAAGCATTTCTTTAAAATATTCAATCTCTGTTGGTAATAAAGAACCATCACATCTAATCTTCATTTCTTCAAAAGTCTCCTTTATAAATTGATGTCTAATATTTTTTAGATCTCTTGAATTTTTTTTCTTTTGGTGCTTCTTTTATTTGTTCTATAGAATTTTTTGATAAAGGTCTAACAACAAGTTTTACATTCTTATCTATTATTTTATATTTTATCTCAATAATAACTTTTGATACTTGAAAAAATTTAAAAATAGTATAAACCTCTTTTGAATGTATTTCCACAATCTTATCATCATCTCATAATCCAATAGATGTAATTAATTCTAAAAGATCCTCCAATCCATTTTCTTCATAAACTCCTAAAATTCTCTCATTATCTTTTAAAATTCTTAATTTATATAATTTCTTTTTAATATTATATATTTTTTTCTTTTGCTTTGTTTTAAATCTTTAACTTTTTTATATATGATACTTCCATTTTCAAAAATGCCAATAAAATTTGTATCAAAGGTACCTACATCTTGTAAGAGTACCTCTTCTTTTGTACCTCCATAATCTCGCTTTACAATGGTACTTCTTCAAAATCCAAAAATTCTTCAATAACTCTTGGTAATGACTTCTCTTTCAACTTATCTCGATTTCATTTATAATTAGGAGGGATGGTTAAAAATTATACAGCTTTCCTTCCATCTTCACTCCATATTTATGCATAAGCTGAACCATCATCAAAAAAAATTGTTTCCATCTATGTTGCTATAGTATTAGGTTGTCCTAAAATCAATGGATATGATGTTGTATCTTAAATAAAGAAATGTTGTTTTGTTGCAACATCTCTAATTCATATTTTAACATCCAAACAAGCTTCGTATAATTTACCTCATGTATTATTAGTTGTTTGTATTGTCCATCCATATTCCATATCAATTGGCCACTTCTCCTTCTTATAAAGATCCCTAGACATAAGATATATTTTAGAACCATGGTCAACTAAAGCAATAATTGATTCTTCTATATCACTTATCTTCACAAATACTTCTGTAGTTGCACTTGCTCAATGCTTCTAAGTATAATAGCTTGAAGCTTTCATTTTCTTATGACTATATTCTTCAAAATGTACTTGTTGATTATAACAATTCTTTTCATTTATTGATTGCTTGTAATCTTTATCACTTTTTTTTTCATCCTTATATAATATTGCATCAATAGTATGAATCATCCCAACTTTGTCCATTAATTGTCTCTTTCTTTTAATATTGTCAATGATAACATTATGAAACTCCTTCTTTATAATTATCAAAATCTCTTTCAATATAAATTCCACCTTAGCATTTAATACATGTTCTTCCAACACCCCTTATAAATCTGTTGCTACTTCAATATCAAAGAGTAGCTTATAAGCTATTGATTTATCTTTATCTTTTATCTCTTTTGTTTTTTCTTCTAATATTGTTGAAGTATCTTTTATAGGTAATTCTTATGAAGTTGTCTCATAAGCCTTGTCTCCTTCAGTTTGCTTCTTAAAAGAAATTCCATCTCTTGTATCATCAAAATTTCCTTGTCTCTTTTCTTCCATCAAAACTTTATGCTGATTCTTAGAAATATATGCATGAACTAAAAGAGCTTCTACATGATCTTTTCAACTTGTTGCACCTCATATTGTAGCTGCAATTTTCAATAATTCTTCTCGAGGTATTTTTTCTTTTTACATTGTAGAAATAGCAGAAGTCCAAAATCGACTTGTCTCTATACTTCCATTAAAGTCATCAGCTACCTTGGCACCATAACTTATACTGTCTCGTGTTGTTACTCCATGTTTTATTAAATAGTCTTGAATCAATGCTCTTTTACCTCCTTTGCCAAAATTGATTTGAAAGAAATCCTCTATATCTTTTAATGCTATCTTTCCATCTTTTCAATAAATAATTCTTTGTTGCACCATATCATTAAATTCATTGCAATCTTTCATAGTATGAAAAGAATCATCACACCAAATGCACCTTTGTATATACTTTTACTTAGAAACATTCTTCAAATTATTTTTAGAAGTCTTTTCTTCAAGTCTCACTAATTTAATTTAAAGATCCTATATTCCATGTATAATTTCTTCAATTTCCATATCTTCTTTCTTTAATAAAGCTATTGGAGGTTGAATAATAGGTATTATTGGTTGTGTTATATATACTTGAATTTTAGGTGCTTGTGCTACCTTTGGAATATTAATCTTATCCTTCTTTCTTTCTCGTTTTGCAAGCAATTCCATTGCATCTTTAATATTTTTCCACTTTGTTATTAATCCTTTATCTTCTTCTTTGTCTTCAAGAAGCAACTCCAATTTTTCTTATAATTCTCCATTAGTAGCTTGAAGAAATAATTTAACCTTGTTTGGCTCCAATATTAATTTTTCCATCTTTAATAATTGAGAATACTGCCTTTCAAATTCTCTTAATAGCTCCATTGTTTGTAAATTCTTGTTAGGCCACTCAATCCATTCTAGAAATAATTTCTTAGTAATACAATAAGTATCTTCTAAGAAATATTCATCTTTTAATGCACGTAAAAAAGTCTTCCATGAATTTCTATAATACTTCATAATTGATGAAACATATTTTTTTATTTTTGGTATTGTGGCAAGTCCAAATAGTTCAATCATATTCTTTTTAGAAACCTGATTTAATTCTATTTTTTATACATAATATCTTAAATACTTATAATATCTCTCCCATCAAATTGGTCAATCTTGTTAACTACTTCTTGTAATGCTTTGATTGCCAAAACCTCTTTGCAATTATTGCTTTATTAATGTTGCATAAATAATGTAAATGCTTGAAATATTTTTGCAGTATTTGGATCAAAGTACATACTTTTTTTGCTAATAAAAAATCTACTTAAAGCTCCACTTGAAGATCCACTTGCAGCTCCACTCAAAGTTGCATCAAAGACATCAAATTCAACTTTCTTGCCTTTTTGTGCTATCAATTTTAAATAACCACAAATACGATCCAATACCTTCTACCCCAAACTTTCATGTAGGATTCACCACTTACGTCATATTTTGCTTGGAAATACATTGGGTACCTAGCTGTGGAAAAAGACATTGTGTTTTACAAATATCCAAGAGATCTTAATAGATTTCATCCATATGAGAAGAATATTATCCAAATACCAATTTAAAAGTACTAAAAAATACTCTTTTTAGTAGCTTCATTCATACATAAATCTCAATTACCTTAATACTTTCATATTTAAGCAATTTAGATTTTTCTTCTAAGCTTTGGCCCTAATTAGTGAGCTTTGATAAGTTATAACTTCTAATTTCACTATATACTTGATATGAAATTTTGCATGTAATTTTCAATGTAAGTCTTCTATATGCTTAAGAATTTTCAGCCCAATCCAACCCACATATCGTGAAAAAACTTCTAAAAACTGCACTAATGTCACTCGACTGCCAACTTGAAAGATGAAGAAAAAATCCCAATAGTGATTTTTCCTTTTCCAATAGTTAACTTTATCTCAAAATTGGTATGCAACTTTATCTTTAAATCATTCAATACTATGCCAAATTTTGCCTTGATTTGACTAGTAGATCTCTAGATATCACAGAAACCCTATCCAATCCCAAACTGCCAATTTTTTATATGTACTTGTACTAAAACCTAGATATCTCCCAATTACACTATTGGATTATCACAAAATTTTATATATACTTAAAAAATAAAATTATCCAAGTACTATTAAAATTTGAATTATAATGTGATATCAATTTTATGAACTAGTTGAAAATGCTAGCCCTAATTTCATTGCATAAATCCTAAGTTGCCAATACAAATCTTGACTTCCAATAAAAATTTCTAACTCTTTTCAAATCCTATCAAAACCAACTATATGTCTCTAAAACATGCTCTAACTTAGCCCTCAAACCTTAATCTTTGATCTTCAAATGAAACCTTCTTTTATCCTAGGCGGTTATTTTAGTGGCCAGAGGTGTGATTTTGATCTTGTCTCATAAACAGTCAACCCCCAAGTATCAATCTAACCTATCTTAAGGATTTTTTAGTCCAACCCTATTCTCAACTTAATTCTAGTATCAACTATACTAATTATTTATCTCTTCTAATCTAATTTTATCAATTTATGGCCTTTCTAAAGCAATTTTTTTTTTTTTTTTTTATATCCTAAAAGGTAAAAATACTAATTAATTTTTATTTACTTGCTATTAAGATAAAAAAAATAGGCTAAGAGGCTTTTATAAAATCTTTATTAAAATATGTTGAACTAATATAATAGAAAATTAATTAAAAAATCATTTTTAGTTATATTTTCACCATATAATTGTGTCACAACACAACAATAGTCGACCCCTGTGAATCAATTTAACCTATCCTAAGGATTTTTTAGCCCAATCCTATCTTCAACTTAATCTTGGTATCAACTATATTAATTATTTATCTCTTTTAACTTCATTTTATCAATTTATGGTCTTTCTAAGGTAATAAAAGAATCTCTACAACCTGAAAGGTAAAATTATTAACTAACTTTCAACCTACTAATTATTAAGATAAGTAAATAACTTAAGAGGTTTTTGTAAAAGCCATGTTTAGATACCTCAAATTATTATTGAATTAAGATAATTAGATACTAATTAGAAATTCAATTTTGATTATAGTTTCACTATGTAGTTGTATTATATCAGGACACTGTGCTAATGAACAAGATATTCGAAACTATTTTGGCACGGCCTTGACTCTAAGACTCTTTCTAACTTAAAGTCTTCATTATTATCTACTTATAATAAAGGATATAGCATTTATCTTCTATTTGAAATATTTATTAGCTTATATGGCTAAAAAAAAATGTGGAATATATGATGGATATTCATATAATAAATGGTTCAAGCCTATAGTGATGTAATTTATTTTTGAACAACTCAATTGATTTACTCAAAAATAGATAATAGTTCAAGCCTATAGTGATCTAATTTATTATAAATATAATTAATCTTGATATTGTAATAAAATAATTATATTTTATCACCAATAAGAAATTTGACGTTACTCCTAGCAATAGGCACTCATATTGATTTTTTATTATTCTTAAGTTTCTTTTAGTTGTACCTTCATTATTATATGGAGCTCAAATAAATAATTTTTCAAAACTTCCACTATTGTTATATTACGTATTGTCTTGTTTAAGAATACATCAGACACCTAGCTGTGGAAGGTGAGGTTGTGTTTCACAAGTATCTCAAAAATCCTAATAAGTTTTACTCATATGAAAAGAATATAATCTAAGTTTCAATTCAAAAGTGTTAGAAAATACTCTTATTTGTAGCCTCAATTACTTATAAATCTCAATTATCTTATTACTTTTATATTTAAAGAATTTAGATTTTTTTTATAAGCTCTAATCCTAATTAGTAAGCTTTAACAAGCTGTAACTTTTAATCTGACCATCCACTTGATGTAAAATTCTCCAAGCAATTGTCAATATAAGTTCTCTATATGCTTAAGAATTTTTAGCCCAATCCAAATTACAAATTGTGATAAAACCTCTAAAAATTGCACTGATGTCACTTAGCCGCCAACTTGAAAAGTGAAGTAAAAATCTCAGTAGTAATTTCTCCTTCTTCAACTCTTAACTTTGACTCAAAATTGGTATTCAGCTTGATCTGTAAGTCTTTCAATACCATTCCAAATTTCACCTTGATCCAACTAGTAGAGCTCTAGATATCATAGAAATCCTATCTAACCCCAAACTACCAACTTTCAAAACCCTCTTGTCCTAAAAACCAAATATCTTTAAACCATACTATTAGATTATCACAAAAGTTTTTATACACTTAGCACACCTAGTAATCGAAATAATTTCAAATTTTAAATCATAGATGTTACACCAATTGCATGAACTAGCAAAAATTACTAGCCCTAATTATATTATATAAAATCCAAATCACCAATACAAATCCTGATCTTGAACAATAATTGCTAAGTCCTCAAAAATCCTTATGCCCTTCAAAAGACCTTCAAGCTAGCTCTCAAATCCTAATCTCCGATCTTTGAATGAGATCCTAATTTACCCTAGGCGGACGTTTTAGTGATTAGAGGTCTCATTTCAACCTTGTCTCACAAATGGTCGACCCCAGGTATCAATCTAATCTATCCTAAGAATAGTTTAGTTCAATCCTACCCTCAACTTGACTATAGTATAAACCATATCAACCATTTATCTCTTCTATCTTGATTTTATCAATTTATGGCCATTCTAAGGTAGTAAAAGAGTTTCTATATCCTAGAAGATAAAAATAGTAATTAACTTTTATCTACTTATTATTAAAATAAGAAAATAGGAAAATAGACTTTCATAAAAGTATTATTAAAATATTTTAAATTTTTGTTGAACTAATATAATAGAATATTAATTAAAAAATTATTTTTAGTCATATTTTCACTATATAATTGTATCACAACATGACATCCATTCCTTCTTAACTTGTGCATCCCTTAACATGTGCCAAATGAACCATATGCCATAATTGGTGTCACACCATCTCTTCATTTTTTTCATCAAATTTTTCATTTCTATTTTCATCATCCTCTTCAAAATAATTATCTTCTTTAAAAATATTGATATTTTAAGCATGATCATCTATATTGATTTCTCTATCTTGTCTTTTAAAAATATTAACTTATTTCTTAGAAATAGATATCTTCAACCTCATACTATCTAACTCCCTTAATGAATATGTGGCATTATTATGAACTGTTACTACTACATATGGTCTAAACCAACATTTTGAAAACTTTCGCAAAGCACTATGTTGGTTATCCAGATTATTGTCATAAATAAGTATCCAATTACCTTCTTCAATTACTCTAGGCCTCAACCAATGTTGCTTATCAAATCGAGTCTTATTTCCTAACCTTGTCTTTTGTAATCTTTCTAATGCTAATTCAATATCTTCCGATCTTTGTTCAAGTTGCCAAATTCTAATAGCTAACAATTTTTTCCTTGTCAATCCATCTTCCCATGGTAGCATATTCCAAGTTGGCACATGTTCTTCAATTAGCATAGTTGATTTTTGACATGTCATAAGGTCTACTAGCACATATCCAGTCACTGAACTATGTATTGTTTGATCAGTCCGTAATGCATAAGGTAAAAGTTGAGGCTATTCTCTCATTCTTCCATTGCAAGCTTTAACTAAGGCTTTTACAATTGATCAATGTCCATGTTCACTCTTTGTATTCCCCTCTGGATTATAAGTAATAGTCAATGATAATTTTATTCTACATCTCTTAAAAAATTCATGAGCTTCATATGCATCTAATTCTCCACAATCTGTAATAATATTTTTTATACATCCATAGCAACAAATAACATCCTCAAGTAAAAACCTACAAATTTTCTTTGTGGACTTTGTTCTTAGTGCCCTACATTCTACATGGTTTGATAAATCTTTACGAGTCAAAACTAAATATCTCATTTGTCATAGTCTCATCGATATAATAATCAAATCTACAACCTATTTAAAATGAATAGCAAAATGATATATCAAATGTAACCCATCTTGATATCATATATTTGAATGTATCTAATAAATTATACAAGATTTTACAAATGAAGTTACATCTCAATACATATTTTTCTATCAATATTTTTCCTTCAATTTAGCAAATGTAGCCCAAATTCTTCCATGTCCCGCCTATAAACTATCATAAAACTCCTTAAATAGTCTTTATTGATCTTTTTTGGTACCTACTACTTGTTATGGCATTCCAATTTCTTTCTTTGGTCTCTTCTATAAGAACCCTTCTTGAAGCAAAAATCCATAAGCCTTTTTTTTTATTTGATTAAATTTTTCTATTGACCAATTTTCTTATTTATTCAAGATATTCAAATAAAGTCTAATTTCTAATAATTCTCTTTAATAAAGCTCTTTAAAAAATATCTTGTCTTCCTTATTAAGATTTGATATTGAATAGAATTTTATTCCAACATCATCAATATCTTCAACCATCTCATCTTCTCTTTTATATATTGCTCAAGATAACATATCTACAATCAGATTGTCTTTTCTTGTAATATGCCTAAATTTTGGATTTAGTAATTTGATATAAGTAATCTATCTCAATATTGCAATATCTTGTGTTGTAAAATTGATAATTATTTCAAATAAAGGAAAATAATATATTTTAATTACCACCATAGCTCCAATCAAATAATCCTTTTCATCTTTCATAGCTGAAACAACTTCCTATAGTTTCCTTTTTACTTGTGAATATGCATGTTGGTAAGTACTTAAAACCTTACCTCCAAATTGTACTACAAATCTTTATCCATTCAAATCATCTTGACCTGCAATCTATCTAATCGCAGTCGAACTAGTATCCACTGTAAGAATCACTAGTTTATTATACTTATAATCAACTTTTCTCAATACTGGAGGCAATGTCAATAATTTATTCAATCTTTGCACTATTTTAACATGCTTTTTTTTTCCATTTAAATCGATAGCCCTTGCATAATAGTTCATACAATGGATTTGCTATATGAGCATAATGAAGAATCCAAATACGATAAAATATACATGCACCTAAAAACCTACAAATCTCTGTTAAAGAACTACAATCTTCTGTCATTCTCCTAATCACATCAATCTTAGTTGGATCTGATTTTCTTCCATAAAATCTACATAAATATCTAACAATTACAACCTCTTGTACTCCAAATATGGATTTTATATCCGATAATGTAAGATAAACTTCTCCAAGCTGAGTAAGTATTTTTTTACAATCTTGTATATAATCATCAATATACTTGTGACACCCCCTCTTATCTAAAGTTTCATCCTTGTCTTCTTTTTGTACCCTTTTATAGAAACATCATTTAGAAAAGGCATAGTCTTCTAAAGAATAAAATCTTTCAATACCTTATTCATTTCATTCATCATATGCGCAACTAAGTTGGTTGCATCTTGAGGAAGAGTAGACATTCTAACTAATACAAGTGGTGTTTTCATCATTGTCATATCTCTACTTCTTTCTGCAATTTGAAATTGGTCATAGCCGAAATATAAATCATCCATTGAATAGATTGCCCTTCCTACAAATATCTTAGCAAATTCATCCACTATAAGCCTAATTCCTCCATTCTTGATAATTACTACATTCACTTATTGCATATTTTGAATAAAACCTAATGACCTATTTTTCTTAGGCACTGTAAACCATCGACTAGAATATAGTGCAAAAAAAGGTTTTAAAATCTTCATTTTCATCTTTTTTTTTAATAATTCTACCAAGCTTGGTAAATGTGCCCTTTATATAAGAATTGGCCATAGATTCTAAGGTATATATGGTACAAAGATTATAACCATAGGCATTACAATATTTAGATCTACACACCTAATTTTGTAAGATTTAAAGGTAAATGATCTACCTTATTTTGCCAACATCTCTTTGAAGCAAATAATTTCTTTTAATAATAAAAAACCATTAGAACCAATCTTCAATTCTTCAAAAGTTTCTTTAGTAAACTTTTGACCAATATTCCTTGAATTCTTCAAGTTCTTTTCTCTCAATGCTTCTCTCATTTGTTCTTTAGAATCTTCTGGCAAAGGTCTAAGAATCAATTTTATCTTCTTATCTATTGTCTTATATTTTGTCTCAATTATAACTTTTCATGCTTGATAAGATTTAATCATATCATAAACTTTTCTTGAATGAATTGATATAACTTTATCATTGTTACCTAATCCAATAGATGCAATTAATTCCAAAAGATCCTTCAATCCATTTTCTTCATAAATACCAATAATCTTTTCATTATCTTCTAATATTCCTAATCTATAAAATTCTTTTTCAATAGTACTTAATTTTTTTTTTCTAAGTTATCAATCCTCTCATATATAATACTTCTATTTTCAAAAATTATAATAAATCTTTCATTAAAGGCACCTATATCTTGCAAGAGTATCTTTCTTTTTGTACCTCTATAATCTCGCTTTATAGTGGTACCTCCAAAAAATCCTTGAATTCTTCAACAATCCTTGGCAATGGATTTTTTCTCAATTTGTTTCAATTCCGCTCATGATTTGGAAGCATAGTCAAAAACTGTATTGTCTTCCTTCCATCCTCACTACGAATTTGTGCATAAGCTGAACCATCAACAAGTATCTTTGTTTCCATTCAATATTGCAATAATATATGGTTGTCCCAAAACAAGAGGATAAGATGTTGGATCTTAAACAAAAAAATTTTGCTCTACTCCAACATCACCAATCCAAATTTTCACATTTGGGCAAGCACCATATAACTCCTCTCGTATATTATTGGCTGCCCATATTACCTATCCATGCTCTATGTCAATTGGTCACCTTTGCTTCATATAAAGATCCTTAGATATAAAGTTTATCTTTGAACCATGGTAAATCAAAGCAACAACTGGCTCGTCTATATCTCGAACCTTCACTAATACCTCTATAGTTGCTCTTGTCCAATACTTCTTAGTATAATGACTTGAAACCTTTCTATCTTTATTACCTTGATCAATAAAATATACTCTTTGATTATGACTCCTCCCTTCACTTGTTGATTATTTATAACAATTATCAAATATATCTTCTTCATCTTCATATATGTGTGTATCAATAGCATGATTCAATCCAATTTCTTCCATTAATTGTCTCTTTTATTTAATACTATCAATAATAACATCATGAAATTCTTTCTTGGTAATTCCTAAATTTTTTTTTTATGTAAACTCAAACTTAGCATTGAGCATACATTCCTCAAGCACTCCCTTTAAATTTGTTGCCACTTCAATATCAAAGAGTAGTTTATAAGTTGTCAATTTACCTTTATCTTTCATCTCTTTTACTTTTTCTTCTAATATTCTTGAAGTATCTTTTGTGGACAATTCTTGTGAAGCCGCTGCATGAGCCTTACTTCTTGAGTTTGTCTCTTAGAAGAATTTTTTTCTCTTGTATCATCAAAATTTCTTTTCCTCTTTTCTTCTATTAAAGCTTCATGTTGGTTTTTAGCAATATATGCATGTACTCACAAAGCTTCTACAAAATCCTTCCAACTTGTAGCACCACAAATTATTGCAGTAGTTCTCAATAAAGCTTCCCATGGCATCTTTTGTTTTTACATTATAGAAATGCCAAAAGAAAAAAGTCCACTTGGTTGAACATTTCCAACAAAATTCTATCTGCCATCATTATCCACTGTAATTCCACAACATGCAGCTTCCATTGCTGCAATTCCATGTACTACCAAATAATCTTTAACCAATGCTTTCATGCCACCTTTACTAAAGTTGATTTGGAGAAGATTATTAGTATCTTTCAATGAAAGTTTCCCATCTTTTTAATAAATAATGCCTTATTGTACCATCTCATTGAATTCACCACAATCTTTTGAAGAATAAGAATCATCATTACACCAAATACATCTTTATACATATCCTTGTTTAAAAAAAATCTTTGAACTTATTGTAGAAGTTTTTTCTTCAAGCCTTGTAAGTTTGATTTGAAGATTCTCCATCCCTTGTACAACCTCCTCAGGTCCCATATCTTCTTTTTTTAGTATAGCCAATGGATGTTGGACAATAGGTACAATCAATCGTGTAGTAGGCATTAAGGTCTTTGGTACTTGTACCACTCTTCGAGCACCAATCCTATCATTTCTTCTTTCTTTTTTGGCAAATAATCCAATAGCATCTTCAACAGTCCTCCACTTTGTTATCAATCCTTCATCTTCTTTCTTATCTTCTAGAAGAACTTCTAAGTTTTCTTATAATTCTCTATCAGCAGCTTGAAGAAATAATTCAACCTTGTTTGGTCCTAATGTTAACTTTTTCATTTTCGATAATTGAAAAAAGTACTTTTCAAATTCTCATAATAATTCTATAGCTTGCAAATTTTTTTTAGGTCATTCAATCCATTCTAAGAATGATTTCTTCATAATTCAATCAATATCTTCTAAAAAATACTCATTCTTTAATCCATGTGAAAATACCTCCCATAAACTTCTAAATTATCTTATAATAGACCTTATATGCTCTCTTATCTCTTATACCATAACAAGCTCAAATAATTAAATCATCTCCTTCTCAAAAATACAATTCAATTCTATTTTTCATACATAACATCTTAAATATTTAGAAATATCCCTCCCATTAAATTGATCAACCTTGCTAACCATTGCTTATAATGCTTTGATTATCAAAGCCTCTTTGCAATCATTGCTTTGTTATTATTTTATAAATAATGAAAATACTTGAAATATTTTTACAGTATTTGGATCGAAGTACATACCTTGTTCACTAGTAGAAATCCCACTTGAAGTTGTGCTTAAAGATCCACTTGAAGCTCCACCCAAAGCTTCATCAAAAAGTCCAAATTCAACTTTCTTACCTTCTTACCCCATCAATTCTAAATAATCACAAATATAATTGAATACTTTCCACCTCAAACTTTTATGTCGGGTTCACCACTTATATTGTATTACATGTTGTCTTATTTAGGAATGCACTGGATAATTAGTTGTGGAAGGTGAGGTTGTATTTTATAAGCATCCAAAAAAACCTAATAGATTTCATCCATATGAAAAGAATATAATCCGAATTTCAATTCAAAAGTATTAAAAATACTCTTTTTAGTAGCTTTGTGGTTGTCATTTTACTTATTTAACAAATTTCTTTTAGAATAAACTTGTAGAAGGGAATTCAAATATAGGAAAAGACTAAGTGCATGAGCTTACATATTAGGTCACACAATTAATCATATTCCAAACCACTAAAAATACTAAAGAATACTACAATACTTTCTTCCACTAACAATACTCCTTCATTAACTGATAACAATAATGTGCAATCCTGTATTTTCAACTATGCAACATCTTTACAAATACAGAATTGATATATATCTAAAAAAAAAACCACTTAATAAAACTCTACAAAATTGCTATTCTTCTGATCCACTCAATTATTCAATTTTTTCATTATTTGTTGTTGGTTCCACCAATTCTAGTTCCAAATGCAAACTTTCATTCTCATCCAATCCTTCCATCTGTTCTTTCTTCAACTAGGCTGAAAGGTCTTCATTATACTCTCCTAATTCATAGACTTGAGCCTCCTATTTCAGGATCTGGGCATCTCTCAATTCCAACTAGTGTTGATACTGACCCATCCTTTCTGGAACTTTGAAAACTAGCAACATTGATACTTGTAGCTGACCAATATTCACTAAATCATCTGTCAATTTTGTCACCTTAGCATTCAAAGCTTCAATTTCAGTCCTAAACTGCTCTATTTTATATGTGTATTGGTCACTCAATATCACTTTCTCTTGCATCAATAACTTTGTTTTTTTTTCGTTCAACTTAAAACTAACACTTGATTTTCTCCCGTTCCAAATCCCATATCTGGTGATACTACAGCAATTCTTCTCAATGACCTTCCACGATCTATAAGATGCATTCTTTTTCTTTTGTCCAAGCTTCTTGTTTCTGTAAAAATCTCTACTCTAATATCAACTTGGACTCTATATTCTCCTAGATAATCTGTTCTTTTTTTACAATTCTTTGGTTTTGCTTCGATATCACCTTTTTACTTGCCTCCAATTTCTGTTTGACACTGCCCTCTACATCCAATACTCATATCATATAATATATTTATAAAATATACTTTAATAAATTATTCTTAAGGTATACACCTTTTGATAGTTGGCCCAGTGGAATTGCCAACTGATTGATATTTAACAAAATTGAAACTTCATTCTTCTCTTCCACTATCAAACGAATTGGAGCTCATTCCATTGTAACTTTTGGAATTGTCTCATGTGCCAATGTACAACTAGATTCTCCAATTTCATGTACTACATCTCCTAAATTGGCAGTCAATGTCAATAAATTATGTTTACCTTGTTGAGGTACTGGCAAGGATATATTTTTCTCTACTATTGGCATTACTTAACTCAATATAAATGCAATCTCTACATATACATAGTTGGAACAGAATAATGCTATAAACTTTCCTATTTTGTGCTTGACTCCTATTTTTGCATAAATACAGGTTACTACATAAGTTGTCCGATTGAACACCATCTCTTCAAGTATCCCTACTACTGCAAACAATAACCGTCTTGACATATACGTAGTGTGTCGGTATAAGCTTAAATGCCTCAACATAAAATGCAACCATTCCATGAGCTCTAGTGTAATTGCCTTAGCCATCCGTCAACTTTGGTTCTTCTTAAACGATGACATTCCATCTTTGAAAAATCTTCTTAGGCTGAAATCGCTTGATTTTTTGACCTCCATGGCAAACTCTCCAATTGAAAGATACAGCACTTTTTTTAGGATCTTTTCATCAATATCAAAAATGTACCCTTATACTACGCTAGATCCATCCTCTGAGTCATAGTTCGTGATGTATTCTTCTACTAATGCCACATTAATTGAAGGCAAGCAATCTGACCTTCGTAAGAACCAAAACATTTATACATTTTAAAAAACTTGTATTCTTTTTGGCATCCAGCAGATCTCCAATTTTATAGGCTCTATATTAATAACGATTACTATGGATGGTGGTCCCAAATTGCATTTAGCTTTCATATTTCAAATACTTTTCTCTCTGTTCATAGTTTTCTTTGCACTCTCAATCACCATGTCGCACACTCTTCTAAGCTCTAATCGTTAATACTACTCTCTAGTATTTCTAAAATATAAGAAATTAAAATATAGAAAAACAACAATAGAATGCGATACCATAGAATCACCTTGAATGGGTGTCTCACTCCTATTCCTTTATTTAGTAGTGATAATGATAATATGATGCCCATACTATCCATTTCTCCTACCGTCCCATCTGACCTACTACTAATTACATTTTTAACTATCCTTTCAGTCGCCTCTACATCCTAGTCCATCTAAATCAATAATTATAACTCCAAGAAAAAATTGAAATTTATCTCAAATTTTAAATATAATACAGTCTTAAATGATTTTCATTAATAGATGTATTGAATTGATGGCCTATAAAATCTTCCAATTGGACTGACCCTTTGGAAAATCTTTCAACCATGTGATACGGATTATGCCATCGAACTTGAAATTTTCTTGAAAAATTATTAAAACAACTATCATAAAGCAAGACCAAATCATTGGACATAAAACTTTTAGATCACAGTTTACTATCGTAGTAATTCTTCCATTGTTTTAAAGTAGCTTCCATCATTAAAAGAACAGTAGTCCAAATTTCATCCAATTCTTTCAATTTTTCCAATTCATATTGCATGGACTCTTTATCACTTAGTCATTCATTCTTTGCGATCCTTAAACTCTAGACTTTTAGTTCAATAGGTAATATTGCTTCTTCTCTATAAATCAATTTGAATGAGGTGGAATTAGTTATCACTATATATGCTATACGGTATGCCCATAAGGTTACAAATAATTTGATATTCCAATCTATGCCTGCCCTCAAAATAGTCTTAGTTAATATCTAGCATAAAATACCATTGGTCTTTTCTATTTGCCCATTGGCTCTAGGATGATATGGAATTATTTTCCTATGCTTGATCTTATATATGTTAGTCAAAACTGCAATTGTAGAATTAATGAAATGAGTTTTGCAATCACTAACCAATTCTTTAGGACACCCAAACTGAGTGATAATATTTTCATATAAAAACATGGCGGCAGTATTTATATTATCATGTTAGGTTGCAATAGCCTCTGCATATTAGGTTACATAGTCTGTGGCAATTAAAATATACTGCTTCTGTCCATGTTTCAACGTTGAAGTAATTACTCCAAAAAAATCAATTCTTTGTTTCTCAAACGGTGCTTGGGCCAAAATTGGGACTAGCAACATGGAAAAAGTGTCAATTGGTTGACCAATTCTTTGATATGGATCACATCGGCAAACATATTGGTATGCATTTGAAAACATTGTTGGCCACCAATATGTAGCCATTAAAGCTTTCCTAGCAGTACTATCACCAACAAAATATCCACCACAACTATCCAAGTAGCAACCATCTAATATTGATAGTACTTCACTTTGAAAGATACAACACCATAAAATGCCATCTTATCCTTGCTTATACAAAGCATCACCAATCATTGTATACTGGGCACTTTTCAAAATTAAACATTTCTTAAGTTTCTTGCTAAATACAGGTGGAAATATTTAGAATATCAAAAACTGAATTACTTCACTATACTTTGGTGAAATCACATCTATAACAAATAAATCAATGTTGAAAAGTATATCAAAAATAGGTTCATTGTCCAAGATATTGGATAGCTAAGATAAATGGTCAATATTCACATGATTCTTCCTAGATCTTATGATAATAATAAAATTAAATTCATATAGTAGTGATATCCATCTGACAATGCATCTACTCAATTGAGGCTTATTAATCATGTATTTTAGGACATCATGATCCACATAAAACACAAATATATAACCTAGAAAATAATGCCAAAATTTTTGAATGAAATATATCATGCCAAAAGCTTTTCGTTCAGTAGTAGTATAATTTTGTTTAGCAGCCATTAATTATCAACTGACATAATATATTAGATGATTCAAGCTTTATTCATCCTTTTGACTTAATACAGATCCAATAGCAATATTGGATGTATTAACATATGCATGAAATGACTTTGTTCAATAAGAGGCTACTAATATTGGTGTAGATATCAATTTTTGCTTCAATTCTTCAAATACCACTGTACACTCCTTGGTCCAAATTGAATTGCTTCCATTCGACAAAGGTTCCTTTAAAAGATTAGTCAGAGATTGATAGATAATTACAAATAAATGAATTAATCATCGATAATAACTAGCATGGTCAATAAAACCATAAAAAACTGACACTATCTCTAATCTTAGCAGATTCATTATGAGCTGAACTTTATTTAGATCATTTGCAATATTGCTTCTAGAGATTATATGTCACAAGTGTTTTTTAGACAGAACACCAAATTGGCATTTATCAGAGTTCAATGATATCCCATATATAGCGTATTGATCCAAACATTTGCATGGATATTTTAGATGATCTTGTTTTTTACTTAAAGTATAAAAATTATCTTAAAATATCTCCATAAATATTTGTAAGTAATCCTGAAATGCCTGAGTCATCACTCTTTGAAACGTGGCTAGAGCATTACATAATCCAAATCAGTATAAGTCCAAGCAAAAGCGGATTTATGGTGAATGAAAAATTCTTTCCAATATGTCAACTTCTGATCCTAAATATCTTTATAAATTATAATTATCTAAGATATTTTATTTGTTGTCAAGTTAATAAATTTGACATAAAGAAATTGTCTTTTTTTGTTTGAATTTTCTTACCAGTTCTAATCCATTTTTTAAGTCCAACATATTGGAGGTATTCAATTTTGATTCCAATGCACTGACCCAATGCACATCATATTTGTTCATGCAATCTACAATAACATGATAGAAATTTTTCATATCCGATGGATATATCAAATATTCTTCTGGTCCTCTACATTGTTACACTATCCCATGGTGGTAAGCTATTTCAAAAGATGCTTTTTTTTATTGATACGACCATGTCTTTATCAAAACTGAGCTCATCGTCAGATGTCAATTCAGATGCTGACTGTACCTATCATTTTACTTATTCTACAAATTCCTTTCAGAATAAACTTGTATAGGAGAATTCGAATATAGGGAAAGACTAAATGCATGAGCTTTACTTATTAAGATCACACAATTAATTATATTCCAAACCACTAAAATACTAAAAAATACTACAATACCTCCTCCCACTAACAATATTCCTTCATCAATTGATAACAACAGTGTGCAATCTTGCACTCTCAAAAGACTGCTCAAAACACAATAATATCCATCCAACATCAGGAAAACAGACTTCACTTCAACCAATCTGGATTCACAAAATTTTTATAATCAAAGACTTTCTCTGTCCAAAATATACACAACTCTCAATAAACATCAATCATAATCTTCCATTCATAATCAATCTTTTAATAACTTCTCATATAATTCAATCACATAATACCCCAATTATATAATCAATAACTCATAAATCAATCTCTGATTTATTCTATAGATCCACTTCTCAGTATTCAAAAACTATCGATTACTCTTCAACAATAAAGAAAAAAAAAACAAAGAAGTTGCACCAAGCTTACCCCAGCTCATGACTATCACAATTTGGCATCTCGACAAACTTCTACAATTCTTATATAATTGCTCATGATTTCCAGATTCTAATCATAATCTTGTAATTAACCGCTTTTAATAACTAAATCAATCATCCGTCCTCCTGAACTGACTATTCTATGGACTATTAATCTATTTTACCAATATCTTATAAAAATGAACTAATATCTATTTTACTTTGATATTTGACATTTGACATTTTCCATGATAATGTACTGGGTACATTTGTACCACCATCTTGTTTCCACCTCTCTCAATCATCAAAGTACCACAATTCCAATTATTCTTAGCTTTTGTTTGATAAAGTCAAGGTCATTGCAATAGAATTGGATATGATAAAGTAAACATTGTAACCAAAAAATGATATAATCTATTTTGTATTTAATACTAACAATTATGGTTTGAATATTTTACAAGATACTCATTGATTTAACTTGGCTATGATGTGCCATCCGTAATACCAATATTGTGGATACTAAATGTGTTAAGTCTAAACCATCTATTGTATCTACATTCATTAAATTGACACTAGAGCCATCATCCACTTAGACTCCAAAAATCATAATGCCATCTATCAATACATTGATGGTTGGTGCACCTAGGTCAGGGTTCAAATTGATCTCAAGAACTTCTTTGTTGCATTGCCTACGCTATGTTAAGAATGAATTCAATATAAAATGACAGTTTAGTACAATTGCTAGAAGTTGCTTCATCAAAATGGAAGGATGAATAGCATTCAGATCTTTTAGAATGTCATAAAGCTTTATGTTTAAAGAAATTTCCAATGCCCTCTTTCTTTTCATTTATTTCAGCTTTACTTCTTGAGGTAATATATTTTTCTTTCTTAGATTCGGAATTTAAACAATTGCAAGAGCTTTCTTGGAATATTCGTCCACGAGAAGATCTTTTAATGGATAAGATGTCTCCTAGGACTATATAGAGGATAGAACTGGTTTAGGCACAGGCAAGACCTCCATAGTTGGGACCTCATTGGTTTGCATAGATGAACCAAGTTTCATCATTGTTAAATTGCCTGTTACAAGAACTAGATTTGACATTCCCATAATTGAATTGAATTGGTTCTTTGCAATTGATTCACCAAAGAATTGAATTGGTCTTTTTTTCTTTTTGCTAGCTCCTTGTAAGTACTGCTTGGATACATTCTACTTGATTATCAAGAAATCTTGGAGATCTTGATTATTATCTTCGATCTTATTTTGTAGCTGGATCTATTGATCATGATTGTTGAAATTGAAGGGAGCATTACACTGTTGATATATATGCCCTGACTGTTTATAATTTTTACAAATTGGAGCATAGTCATTACTAGCTCTTAGATTATGACATTTAATAGTGTAGTGACCAACCTATCTGCAACGGTAACAACGAAGTAGTCTTCTTCCACCTCCATCAGGCATATTACATATCTCTACCAGTATATACTGGTTGGGCCTGTTCCAAGTTGAATTGGTAAATGATATCATTTGTTTTGTTGGTATGGAGGTAATTGGAATCGATTGCAGTGATGGAAAATATTGCTAATATCATGGCTATTCCTTCTTATAGTTATGGAAATTCAATGCAAAATCTAGATTATAATTTGGACCTTGAAAGTTATTAAAAGCTCTCCTAGATTACCTTGGAAGTATATCTGCCACACAATAATAGTACAATTCCACTACATCTCTTAGATTTATTTTGTTATTCATTCATCTTTCTTGAAGTCGATTCTCAAAACCAATTGGACAAAAATGGATTAAAAATACATTCTTCAATGCTTCCCAATCAAAAAATTGATCCATAGATTGGCGGTTATACTATTCAAACGTAGTATCTTTTAAGGTCACTAGTAGCTATCGCAATCAAATATCTTTAGTTTTGTCATTATTGGCTACACATGTGGTCAAAAATTGAGACAAGTGTTGATCTACATCTGCACCTTGCAAGCTCCTAAAAGTAGGTAATGGAGCCATGATAGTTGTGCAATTGCCCACGTCTCCTATTTGGACTACTATTAGAACTGCTACACCACTTGTCATCATTGAAGAAGATAATGTGCTGCTTAATCTCTTATTAAAATAACCATTGTCTTCCTCAATTATCTTTTTTAAACTTTCTAACTTCTTCAATTTACTATTATTATTTTTGAATAAGTATATTGATTGAATTAGAGGTGAAAATGATGGATTTTGAAACATGTTGAATTGGCCCTTATTGGTAAGCAATTTATGCCATTCTATAGACCAATTTTGATAGAATCGGTAGTTTTTGCTATTAAAAAAGTATCTAATGGAGTATCCAATTCTTTTGTGTTTCTTCCACTTGTAGTTAACGAACTCAAGAGATATGCTAGGCTATTAACAAAATTTTCTACAAGTGCTCTTGGCAATTTTTTTAACGATATATATGTTTGAAATATTAGAGGTCGGTTAGCTTCTGAGTATGCTTGGATATGCCAACAGGCATGCAACCATGGTTTAATTCAACTTTGTTGGTGCTTCTTTTTTAACTTGCGTTCTTGCTCGTTTTGTAATAATTTTCTTACTTGTATTCTCTCTTGTCTTTTTTTTGACTGGCATTGTTATGTTGTAATACGACTATATGGTGAAAGATGATAATATGGATCTTATTATAGAAGAGCTAAGTTAAAAGAAAAATTAGAAAAATATGGATAAAAGATAGGAAGGTAATAAAACTTTTAGTAGTGATGCTACCCTTTTAGAAAAAAATAGCTTCTACTTACTTTATAGGACCAAAAATAAGGCAAAATAAGGTAGATTAGAAAAATAAATAATATAGAAATCTTAAGGAGGAAGTTAAGAGTAAATTCTAGCAAAAATTACTTAAAGAAACTAAATATTGATATCCGGAGAGGGCCGGTTATGAATGAGGGTCGAAATCAGACCCTGAGGCACAAAACCGAGTCTCGATGATAATTTCGAGTCTCTTTAGTAGATTGAAGAGTGTATTTTGATAGAAGATTGGATAGGGTTTCTATGGATATTAGGTTTGGGCGATTTGGATCTATATTGACTTTGTAAGAGCTTTGCAAAGTCAAGGTTTGTTTTAGATGACTTGGATTTTGTGAAATAAAATAGGATTTATGTTTTGGATGATTTCAAGAGTATTGTAGCAAATCTATGAGTGAAATTTTGTGGATTAATGATTATAGTTGTGTTTAATATGTTTTTTCAATTTTAGCTCAATCTAATGGTTAAAATGAGGGTTATTGAGGTTTAAGTGGGTCAAGGTCTTAGAAAGTAGAATTTTAAGTTTAGTGACGATTTTTGTAAGATTTCTTGCAATCTACTAATTGGATTGGAGTGAAATTTGTGTGAGAGGATACTAGACTTGTTTTTCTATGTGTATGAGAATTTTGAAATCAATCGAATAATGAAAAAGAGAGATATTGGCTTTAGAAGATTGGCATTAAAGTTGGAAAAGGAAGCCGGCCAATACCCAAGCATGTTTTTGAGGTTATCGTCTAGTTGGTAATTCTGATCCTTTTCAAAAAATTTATGCGTGTTTCAACTTAGTTTTTAAGAAATTTGAAAAATTTGAATTAAGATCAACGATACATACATTAGTTATTGAGGTTTAATTCTGTTATAAAAATTACTAGGATTTGGTTAGGGTTTGATTTAGGATTTAGGATTTAGTTAGGGTTTGATTTAGGGTTTAGAGTTTGGTTAGGATTTCATTTAGGGTTTAGGATTTGTTTAGGATTTAGTTTAGAATTTGATTAGGGTTTGGTTTAAGATTTGTTTAGGATTATGGTTTAGGATTTAGAGTTTAGTAAGGATTTGGTTTAGAATTTAGAGTTTAGTTAGGATTTCATTTAGGATTTAGGATTTGATTAAAATTTGCTTTAGAATTTAGAATTTGATTTAGGATTTGGTTAGGATTTGGTTTAAGGTTTAAGATTTTGTTTAGGGTTTGGATAGAATTTGGTTCAGTATTTGGATAGAATTTGATTTAGGGTTGGTTAGGATTTGGTTTAGGATTTGATTAGGGTTTGGTTTAGGATTTAGGATTTTATTAAGATTTATTTAGGATTTAAGATTTAATTAGTTTTGGCCTAAAATTTGAATGAAGTCCAATAGGATTTTAACTAGGATTAAATTAAGATTGAATTGAGATGTCTTTGAGATATATTTGTGATCATTCTAATATTTCTTTAAGATTTCTTATTATTTCTTTGAAATTTCTTTGAGATTTCTTTGAATTTGATTAAAGCTTATTTAGTATTATTATGATCTAATTAGAGTTTAATTAGTATTCTATTAGAGTTAAGATTTTTTTGTTGCAATTTCTATTCTACCTTCTATAGCCAAGTGTCCGGAGCATTCTCAAGCAAGACTTCATATATTACGACAACGTGTTTTTTTATTGTAATGTTTTCATTCTTAATAATTATAATCTTTCATTTAATATTGCTGAATTTGCTTCCTATCTCCCATCTAACTACACATTTATCTTCACTTTTGAACCAATTTTGATTTTATAACCTCTTCGTGCAACATCCAAAACTACTCATTCGGCAGTTAATTCCTAATGCTCAATACTATTGTTCATTTTTGGCTATGGCACCAAAATGTGATTTTCATTTTACTTATTCTACAAATTTCTTTCAGAATAAATTTGTAGAGGGAGATTTAAACATAAGAAAAGACTAACTATATGAGCTTATATATTAGGGTCACAAATTAATCATATTCTAAACCACTAAAAACACCAAAGAATACTACAATGCTTTCTCCTACTAACAATACTCCTTCATCAACTGTTAACAATAATGTGCAATCTTGCACTCTCAAAAGACTACTCAAAATACACAAATTCCATCCAATATTGAAAATAATAGTCTTCGACTCCAATCAATCTCGCTTCACACAATTTCTGTAATCACAGACTTCTTTTGTCAAAACACACACAACTTTTAATTAACAACAATCATAATCTTCCATCCAGAATTAATCTTCCACAAAATCTGATAACAACTTTCTAATATCTTCTCATAATAATTCAATTACATAATATTCCAATTACATACTCAATATCTCATAAATCAATCTCTGATTTATTCCACAGATTCACTTCACAGTATTTAGAAACTATCTATTACTCTTCAACTACAAAGAAAATAAAGAAAATAAAGAGGTAGCACCAAGCTTACCTTCACTCATGACTATTACAGTCTAGCTTTTCCAATATCTTCTTCAACTTACTTATGATTTACTTCTAAAATTCTAGATTCTAATCATTATTCCCTATATAATCATTTTTTACAACTAATTCAATCATCTGACCTACTAAATTGACAATCCTAGGACTAATTAATCTACTTTATTCATATCTTATAAATACAAATTTCTATCCATTTTATAAGCTTCAATCACATATAAACCTCAATTACCTTATTACTTTTATATTTAAGCAATTTAGATTTTTCTTATAAGCTCCAATCCTAATCAGTAAGTTTTAACAAGCTGTAACTTCTAATCTAACTATCTTCTCGATATAAAATTTTGCATGAAATTTTCAATTTAAGTCTTCTATATGCTCAAGAATTTTTAGTCCAATCCAACTTACAAATTTTGAGAAAACCTCCAAAAATTGCACTGATATCACTTGGCTGCCAACTTGAAAAGTGAAGCAAAAATCCCAATAGTAATTTCTCCTTCTTCAACTATTAACTTTGATTCAAAATTGGTATACAACTTGATCTTCATGTCCTTCAAGACCATGCCAAATTTCACCTTAATCCAACTAATAGATCTCCAGATATCATAGAAATCCTATCCAATCCAAAATTGCCAACTTTCAAAACCCTCTTGTGTCATTGAAGATTGAATCATAGATGTAGGATTGGTAGTAGGCATTTTTATTTGAGATACTTCTAATAGTCTTTGAATATCCACCTTGTCCTTTTTCTTTTCACTTTTTGCAAGCAATCCTACTATCTCTTTTACTTGATTCTAATTTGTTGTCAATCCTTTATCTTTTTCTTTATCTTCAAGCAGGATTTCTAACTTTTCTTGCAACTCTCTATTAGTCTCTTAAAAACAAAAACTCCATTTCATTTGGATCTAATAATTGCCTCTCTTTCTTTGATAAAGAAGAATATTACTTTTTAAACTCTCTTAATAATTTTATTCATAGAAGATTCTTTTTTGGCCTTTCAATCTATTTAAAAAATAACTACTTTGTAACCTTATCACTACCTTGCAAGAAAAACTCAACCTTCAATACTTAAAAAATTTTCGTCTATAAACCTCCAAAATGTCTTATAAGAAACTTTACTTGATTTCTTATTTTTGGTATAGAAGCTAATTCAAATAATTGAATCATCTCTCTTTCTAAAATACGCTTCAACTCTATTTTTTTTACATAATACTTTAAATATTTTTTAATATCATTCCTTTCAAATTTATTGATCTTGTCCATAATTGCTCTTAACGCTTTATTTTCCATATCCTCTTTGCAATCTTTAACCTGTTGCAATTGCATGAATAAGACAAAAGTTTCAAGCATGCTTATAGAATTGGCATCAAAATATATATCTTGTTGTCTATTAATTCTGTCACATGTAGCTCCAATTGAAGCTCCATCCATAGCTCATCTTTCAAACTTTCTTATCTTCTTTTTTCATAATTTAATTAATCTAAGAAAATCAAATACCTTCCACCTCAAGCCTTTCACGTCGAGTTCACCAAATATATTGTATTACATGAAGTCTCACTCAAGAATGCACTGATGTCATATTACATGATTTTCTATCTAGGAATAAACTAGATACCTAGTTGTAGAGAGTTTATTTTTAACTCATTGCCAAACTCCAATAAATTATTTAATCTTTAAAATAGAAGACAAATAAATACTACAATATCAAAAAGATATTGTACTACTAAAACTTTTTATATTTAAAAAGGTTTGTACATAAGAATTTCTAAAATATTTAGGAATTTCCTAACATCCTTGGTTATATTAAATCATAACTAACCATTTGCTAGTAAGTTAGATTTTCAATAATTCCAAAGGAAATCCATAATCTCCTCTCAAAAAACTCATCTTTATAACAAAATTTAACCATAGCTCCATATTTCCATCTTCAACATATATATAAAATCTTGACTACCAAAAAATCTCTTTAATTTGTATAAAATGCTCAAATTATAATAAAATCCCTTCAAAACATATTTTTCCTGCAAAGATTTTTTTCTTTTCAAACTTTAGAAATTCATATCTCTTGATCCAACCATTCAATTTTTGTCAAATTTACAAATAATATAGAATTTATCCTTAAGCATTACTAAAAAAAAATTCAATTGTAAATTTACTACCAATCGTTAGACATCTTAAAAGTCCTAGAAGGGGCTTCAAACCCTAATTCAAAAGCGCCTTAGTACTATTTTCTTCATATCTCACAAACCCAAAATCTAAATGCTCCAAAATTTATACATAAAATTTATTAATATGATTATACATATTCTTAGAAAGTTTGAGCCAAAATCTCATCTAATTACTTAAGATATAGCTCAAAATACAACCACTAGTGAATCAGGTCACTTACTACTCTTAGATTTGTAAGTACTAATTTCAACCTCTAATATCTCTTTTATTCCTACTTAGAATCTATCAAATAATATGCCATAATTGTAGTTAAGAAAGTGTTCTCTTCAATCTCAGTCACCGATCCTCTGTTGTTTTTTGTACGCCTACGTTATATCCAAAAGAATGACAGTAGGTAAAAAATCAACAACTCAACTTTGAGCACCTATATCTCCTTTATAAAAATTCCAATTGACTCAAAATTTACACCAAAATCTTGAATCTTCTGACCCTAGCCTCTAAAAGCTTGAATCATCCAAAAATATAACCTTAATCTCTAATATGGTCTTAGACAACCTACTAGAAGTCCATTGGTTATGATTTTTGACCAATAGGAATGGAGATTTATATCATCTATTTCCATTCATTCATATGGATGTCTTAAGCTACCTTTTTTGCTACCAAAACTCCTCTCCAACTCTTTTTTTTACAAGATTTACACAATATTTGTACTAAATACCATATAAAAGAAACAAAATAAGACTTTAAGGATCACCAATATCTAACAAAGGTGACTCTAAATATTTAAAAGTTACTACTAATAAGATCAACTTCAAAATCTCTATCAAAAGAAAATAAAGTTATATAAATTCTAATAGAAGCCCTTTAAACTATCTCTTTTTGAGATAGTAATCTATCCACATCTTATAACCAACAAAAATCCACTAATATGGCTTTTGCCATATTGTCTAGTATATTACGTATTAAATATATAAATCCATTACTTTCACATGGTAGCTGAACCACAACACAACACCGAGTACTTGGCTATAGAAGATAGAATAAAAATTTCTACAATCAAATTTTAATTCTAATAGAATACTAAATAAACTGTAATTAAATCTTAATAATATTAAAAAAGCTTTAATCAAATTCAAAAGAAATCTTAAAGAAATTACAAGAAAAATAATAGAAAATCTTAAAGGATTTGAAAGAAAATCTACAATAAACCTTAAAAGAATTTTTAAAAAATCTTAAAAAATATTAAAATAATTACAAATATATCTTAAATAAATTTCAACCAAGTTCTAATTTAATCCTTATTGAAATTCTAATGGACTTGAATCAAATCTTTAACAAATTCTAAACCCTAAATCAAACCCTAAACAAATCCTAAATCCTAAACCAAATCCTAAATATATGTTAAATCCTAAATCAAATCCTAGATAAATCCTAAATCCTAAATCAAATCCTAAACCAAATCTTAACCAAATCTTAACCAACTTAATCTAACCTTAGTATTGTTTAGAACCTCAATATCTATCAATTAAACTATTGATCTTGCTTAAAAATTTATAAACTTCTCAAAAATTAAATTAGCAATAAGCACATGAAATTTGAAGATAATCGCACTGATCAAATGGAAGAAAAACCCTAAAATCTGCTTTGGTATTGGCCAACTTCCTATTCTAATCTAAATGTTGAATTTCTAGTATCAATATCTTCTTTTCAAACCATTTATTTAATTTCAAATTTTATATATGCATAGAAAATCAAATCTATTACCGTTACATATAAATTATATTTCAATCCAATTAGTAGATTGCTAAAAATCTTAGAAATCCTAACTGCCTCTTAGAGTCTAATTTTTGAGACATTAATCTATTTAAAATTCAATAATCTTTAATTCAATTATTTTCTTAAGCTTAAACTTATAGAATATAATTTAAAAAACTATTCTCATAAGTCTTCAAAATTTGAATTGTAGATCTATTACTTAACTTAAAAAAAATTTCAAAACGTAATATCCTTTTTATTTTATAAATTCCAAAATCACTCAAAACAATTGTGTCTTTGCAAAGCTCTTGCAAAGTCATTACCTACTTAAATCTCTCAAAATCAATTCTTACAAAATTATTTTAATTTTGCTCTCTAATCTTATTCTCTGATTTCCAAAAAAACCCTTGAGTTGCCATAGGTGTCCAATTTTGTGCCTCAGGGTCTAATTTTGATCCAGTTTAATAATTAGTCTTTTTCAGGTATCAAATTTTTTTTTTGAGTTAATTTTTACTAAAATCAATTCTTAACTTCCTTCTATATATATTCATATGATTAATTTTTTTAATCTACTTTTTTTTGTCTTATTTATGGCCTTATAAAATAAATAGAAGCGTACTTTGTAAAAAGATAGCATTTATATCTTTAATTTTACTTTCTTTTGGACTATTGTCTATTTTCTAAGATAATTTGCTACAATATTTGAAGTAAGATCTTCTATAATATAATAATTTCTTCATCTTTTTCACTTATTTGTCATATTACATCACAATAGTAAGTTTTTAATGCCTTCTTAATCATTGGAATATTTTTAATAGTTGAATAAAAGTAATATTAGCCTTTAAATTTCTAAGATCATTCTATAAATTTTATTCTTATATGTTGGATTCCTCTACATCCTTGTGTTGAGGGAATTCAACCATGGAGATTTTTAAACCCTCTAACTACGATTATTTGGATTAATACTTGGCTCGTATTCAACTCCAGAATTTTAGAAAGATAATTCTTCTATCAAGGCATTAAATCTCATAGATTTAGTCATATTATCTCAAGTTGCCTTAATAGTATCCCTTATGATTTATTTTAAATTTAAAAAGTAAAGTGGACTCTCTGAAGTACTACTCTTCTCTTTTTGATGGACAGATAAAGATAAAGCCCTAGATCTAATCATTACTACTAAGGCTGATACAACAAGTAAGCTCTTTTCTTTTGATTTATTTTTTTCAAAGGTTATGAAATTTAATTTGAAAAGAAAAGATTGATTAATACTAGGTTGGATGGAATTTTCCTAAGATGTCCTAAATTACTAGGTTGTCCTAAATTATATGCTTAAAAGGTTTGATTTTTATATTGAGGGACATATGATAAAGAGTATTGGTTTTATAAAAGAATGGAATTACAAAATTAGGCCAAATGCCTTGTTTTTCTATATTGAGTATACTATAATTCCATTGTATATTTTTTTTAACTTAATAGGAGGTAGAAGAAGATTGAGGTTAAAATTTCTACCTAATCTAACTAATTGTTTTGTCATCAACTTCATCTGATGAAAAATTTGGGTATAAAATTCTAATTGGGATGCCCTCATTTCTTTTTGTAAGTCTTTTTTTTACCTATTATCTTCAATAGGATAGGTCAAAGCCAATAAAAGAGGTGGACCTCTAATATTTAAAGATATTGGATAGGCTCTTAGGTTTGTAAGAATTAATGGTGATTGCCTGTACAATTGAGAGCTAGATGTATAAGAATTCTTAGCATATATAAATATGAAGCTAAGAATATTGTGGTCTTCTTTACATCACAGCCTTTCATGCTCTTTATTGATTTTTTTTACTTCCTTTGGTATATGTTTGGTTGCTATGAGGTCCTTAAGATGTACATAAAGGATTTCTTTAAGCATTTCTTCTTTGGTAAATCCTTAAATGAAGAAATGCTTCAAGGTATTGTCATTGAATTAAGTTTCTACGAACCTTATCACTACTAATTTGAAACATTAAATATACAATATATTATCTTCATTCTTCCCTTGTGACAAGGACATGAATTAAAAGATGATGCATAAATCAATGAAATCCGTATCAAAGAAAGAGTAACAAAATAGAAATAAAGAAGTATGTATATTAAAAAGAAACTGGAATTGCTTATTGGCAAAAGACAAGAAAACTTGAGACTCTTGAAACTAGACTAGAAGCAACAAAGTAGTTGATAAGAGTGAAGAAGGCTTCACTCTTATTTCTATATATACTATCTAACTAAGAACTACATAGTGATATTCTATAGGATCTTCAATATGTGTTGACTTTGTAGGACACATGCTTTAATTTAAAAGGTAAGATTTTCTATATGTGGGCCATCTAGTTAGCTTGGTCTTTAAGCTAACAATATGTATGGCACATGGCCAACTTCTTGACCACTTTTCTAATCCAAAAAGTCAATTATAGACACTTATAAAGTCAAAGCAGTATCTATGAAGCTTCTATAGAAGATATTATAGAATTAACTTACTTCTACCTACTTCTACTTACTTCTACTTATTTATATAAGTAACTACTATCTTACATGTATATGTCTGTGATATCTTATCTAAGGAAAGATAAAGCAGTTAGGGTTGTGTTTTATCCTACTTTAGGCCAAAATTATTCTAAAAAGATTTATTAGATCATATTCCAACTTAAGGGGGTATTAGAAGATTGGTTGTGATACTACTTATATACTCCTTCTTTTAATGTGGTTGGAGATCACACTAAATAATAACTACCATCTATTATCAAACATCTAGTGAGTATTTTAATGAAATGCTCTATGTCAGTGATAAAATTCACTCACTAGTTGTTTTAAGACAAAAGAATATATGTAGAGTACTAAAATTATAATTTTTAATTGAAGATGTGCTTAGAAGATATTAAATGAAGGAGAATAGTATTAATAGAGAAGAAATGGAATCTTATTAAGTCTTTGAGGTAATTATTTTAGTTGATTTAGGATTTTTATTTATTATTAAATAATGAGGATAAGTTACTAAAGTAAATATTTATATTGGCCTTCTATCTATATATATTATTTATAAAAAAAACTATAAATATTAGTTAGTAGTTAGAAGAAGCATGAGAAAGAACTTCATATCTTTTTAGTTAATTATATAGAAAGTATGATTTATATTAGATTTAAATTAATTTCATTACTATAAAAATAATTAAGATAAGAAAATATAGTCTTCAAGTTATATTAATATTATAGAATCATTATAGAAATTTTTAGAATTTATTTAGAATTTTTTAGGAATTTTTAGAGTAATTTCCAAGACTTTGGTAAAAATATTTTTTTACTACTTGAGGATCCATTATGAAGAAATGGAGCAAGAATCGAAGGCCACATAAGGCTATTAGGATAGTATGATATTTTTAAATACCATGGTGAAGTCGATAATGTAAAAATATAAATTTTACTAATAAAAAATAGGAGGACTAGTAGCTAGTCTAGTCCTTTTAGGAAGGGAGGTGTAGAAGTTCCATATGGGTTGTAGCACCTTGAGCATAGGTAGGAAGATAAGACTAAAGCCTTGTAGCCTCTCAAAAAACCCTTATATACTATGTGTGAGCCTTGGTGAGGCTTGAACCTTTGATCTATACATAAATTATCCATGAAGTAAAATATTTTCACTTCACTTTTTAATTATTTACTTCCTATACTTAAAACTTCATAACTTACTTATAATAATTTGAATTTATATATTTCTTATGTCATTAGAAATATAGTAAAATTATCTATCTAAAAATATATTTTTTATTTTTAAATTTTATTTTTAAATTTTATTTTTTACTAGATAAAAATATAATGAATAGACTGTGACTTAGTTTTGGATGTTGTAATTACATGATTTCATTTCTTCTACTTATAGGGTAGTTATTCTTCTTGGATTTTTTCTCAATTGCATACTTCACTTCACACCACTAATTACAAATAACTCTTTATTTAGGCCATCTTGTAATTGAGGTTGAGGAGTGAAATATACACTCACACTCTACATAAGCCAAAAGATCTTCATTCCTTATATCTTTGAAGATAGGAAGGTTAAAGAATATAGATAGAGTACTAAATCACTCTAGAACTCAAATAGATAAATCCCTTAATTGAACCAAAGAATTAATTGGTATGGATGGTAGTTCTTCTCATTTTTCTCTATTTAGATCCATTGATTCTTGCGATTGAGACAATTGATCATTCTCTTAATCCAAATTACTTGTATTATCTATTAAAGAATTTGAAAACAATTTTTTTGAATTTTCTCTAAGGTCTTTGAAATAATGGTCTTTAAACTCTTCAAAAAGATTTCTATGCATATTTAAATTGGATCCAAGAGTCGAAGTTATAATGTTTGATATAAAAGGTCTAATAATTCTTATTCATATATCATGTACACTCAAAAGATAACATGCTTTAGAAGGAGATCTAGACTAATCGAAGCTTAGATTTTCAATAACAAAAAAAAAAAAAAAAAAAAAAAAAATACACAATAAAAAGAGAGAAAGATCCAAGGCAGCCTAAACTCCTATCAACAAAGATGCTACCGACATTCAAGGGTAATCTCTCACCTTTTTAGTTATTTCTTATATTTATATTTTTATTATTTATTTTTTTCTTTTTTCTTTTTTATTTCTTTTTGTATCTTTTTTTTTCTTTTGTCTTTTCTTTTTTTCTTCCATCCTGATTTCTTTTCTTTTTCTTCTTTCTTTTTTCTTCTTTCTCCTCTCTATTTTTTTTTCTTTCTATTCTTTTTTCTAATTCTTTTTATCTTTTTATTTATATTTATATTTTTTATATATTTTTATATTATATATATATATATATATATATATTTTAAGAAATATTAATAAAATAAAGTTTTTTTTTCTTTTTGATATCAAAATTACTTCTCTTGATCCTTCATCATATATTCTTTGTAGAATTTTTTTTATTAAACTCTATCCTAAGTTGCATGTCTACTATTGACAATCTATTTTCTATTTTTTCATAAGATTCTACTTTTAATTCAAAAAATCTATGATTTTAAGTACAATAAAAGTAATTTTTATATTAAATATTCAAATGAGTCAATTTAATAATTCACACAAGTTTAATATCCATACAAAAAAAATTCACTTCAATTCAATTGATGGATTGCTAGAGATCTTAGAAATACTTAATGACCTTCAAATTCCAATATTTGAGACTTCAACCTATAAAAATCTTCATATAATTTGATCTCAATATTTAATTGACTTTAAAATTTGTACACATATTAACAACTAGAATACCAATAAATTATCTAAATTTTACTTATCACATATCATAGAACTCAAGAAACCCTCAAATTTATAAACATGTTTTTATTCCTCAATAAATCTAAATCATCTAAGAACATTATTAACTTTGAAAATTCCTCAAAAACTTAATATTGAATTGATTGATATAAAACTAATGCCCAAGAATCTCTCTTTAAGTTTGCTTTCAAATTCCACTATTTAATCTATCAAAGAACCTCAAAGACAATGTAAGTGTATGGTTTGGTTCCTCACTGTCTGATTTTGATCCAAATTGACAACCAATCCTCTCTTGGTATCAATTCTTAACTTCTTGAGATAAATTTTACTAAAATCTATTCTTAATTCCCTTTTACATATGTCTTTATTATTTATTATTTCATTTACTTTGATTTGGCCCACATATGCCTCTATAAAGTTGTGAGCTCTCAATTATACTCTAAAATTTAAATTTTTGTTATTTTCCTATTTTATGATAATTAAACATGTTAGATTAGGATTTATTTAAGTAGAATTTAGTTTTATAGAATTTTTAGGATTACAACCCTTGATGGTATAAATCATAGCCTAATTCTTTGAATTAGATTAATTAGGACTAAAGAGATAAGAGTTAAAAAATTAGAATAGCAATTGAGTTAGTTTAATAATTTAGAGGTTGTTAGTCATTACTATAAGGGTTGACTAAAAGCCTATGAATGCATCCATAATCATTCACATGATTTAGGAGTTGGAATTATAATTCTCTAAAAGATTTAGGAAAGTTAGCAATGATAATTTTGGATTTTCTTCCAAATTCAACAAATTTAAGCAGCATAGTGGTTCTTCTACTTAATGGGAGTCTTTTTAATGCAATGGTGGCACTGGATTTACCTCGTGGAGTGAAGAAAACAAGATCAAAAACCTCTCCTTCAAAATACAAGAGAGGCAATGAAATTCTCATTTTGAAGAATTTCACAAAAATTGCCAAGATCCTTGTAAGTAAAAACTTCAATGAATATTATAATTGAGCATGGATTGAGGCATGTGAGTAGTCGATCTTAGCTTAAAAAGGTGTTTTGAACACAATAGTGAAGTTAGATTTACAAAAAAATGCTTTCTTGACCACTTACAAGAGCCATCAGCCTTGGTAACGAGATTGGTTCTTGGATGAATGAAGGCCGTAGATCTAGATTAGGGATCTTAAAAATCAAGGGTGGAGATGTAGCCACCCTTCTATGAGCCTCCACTTAATTGAATAAGAGAGGCTTGGTTTTCCAAGCCCTTTCTCTCTCCTCTTTTGGGTGAAGGGTGGAGCCATGCCAAAATTTGGCCAAAACCCTAATCTTAATTTTATTTAGATTTTAATTCTCATTATAAACCTTGTAATTTTGTATGTAAGGATTTTTCATTGTGAAGGATGGTCATTAAGTTTTAAAATATGTTTCATTGAGGTAGATATCTCCTCGGCCTTTCAAATACCCCAAGGGTTTCAAGGGCCTCGGATTTTCTTCAATCAGTCACTCAATTTATGTTGTTTCAATGTGAGATTCTGAAAAGTTGTAGCTTTTGTTGTTAGCTTTCCAACAAGATAAGACTTGCTTGATTTGGAATAAGAAGGAATTTTTGGTGAATTTCTGAGTTTGAGGGAGTCGACTGCCTTTGCAGTTTGAATCAATCGAGTTGGGAAAGGCATTTCTCAGTGCCTAGTGATTGGATTTATTTGAAATTTTTGAAGTATCAATCTTTATAAGCTAAGCTCTGGAAGGCACAAATTTTGTTTAATTTGAAGATAATCTGAATTTTTAGTGAATTTCTAAGTGAAGAGGGTTGGTCACCTTAGCAGTTTGGATCACTCAACTTCAAAGGAAGAATTCTCACGACTAGATCATTAGATTGCAACAAGGATTGTTGGATCAAAAGCGCCTTTAAGTCAGCCTTATAACAAGCTAAGAATCATTCAAATTGAAGCTGATTAAAAATTTTGGCGAATTTTGGAGTAGAAGGGGGTCGCTGCCTTCAACCCTTACGTGTTGTCAAGGTACCTTTGCTTTTACCTCTGTCACTTTGTTTTTACTATCGTCTTCACAATGACTTGTAAGCTCCACATTTCACTTTTTGGCTAATAATTTTTAAGTTTAACTTTTAACCTTTAATATTCTCACTTTTAACTTTTAATTTTAACTTTTAACTTAACCTTTTAACTTTAACTTTTAACTTAACTTTATAATCTTAATTTTTAATTATAACTTTTTTAACTTAACTTTTAACTTAACTTTTAACTTAGCTTTTAATTCAAACTTAAGTTTTTATTCTTATGGTTAATTAATAGTAATAACTTAGTTAATTATTTTTATTGTGTTTGCATAGTAAATTTCATTTAACATGTTAATTTAATGTTGGTAACCATTGCTTGGAAGGCCTAAAATTAATTGAATTTTTAATATTAAGATTTAAATTAATCTAAAAATTATACAATTGAGAGCTCTCCAATTCCACCTCTTGGACTTATTATGTGGCATAGATTTCATCAAGTGGTGAATTTTGACCTCACAAAAGTTAATAGAATTTCCTTCTACAAAAAATTAGCATTAAGACTAAATCTTCTACTACATATTTTTGCTATGTTCTTTTTTGATAACATCCATATTTTTATTTTTTATTATATAATTATATTACCATATAATAACATGATAAATATAATAGTCACAATGCTACAATCAAAGATAGTATTATATATTTTAAGGAAGATAGGATAAGACTCACAAGATCAAATGAATCTTTAAAGATTAATTTTGGAAAAGGTGCCATAAAAAAATTGGTGGATGAGAAAATCCAAAAAAATATATCATAGAAGAGAAAAGAGCTGAATCTTATACTATTATAGTTAAAAAAAAAAAAAAAAAAAAAAAAAAAAAGTAGTTAAGGCTAATTCCTTATCAATTATAGAAGCCATGATCAGTGGAACTGAAGCTATCAAGAAAATAACTAGATGGAATGATCAAATTGATGCTATTAGTATTAAAATATTTTTAAATAGAAACAAACATGATGATGATTTGTATGATGCTACAATTGAAGAAAAAAAAATATCGAACTATTTATGATGAGGATATTGTTGAGCATGAAAACAAGAAGAGGTCTCCAAAAAATAAAGAAGCCTTTAAGGAGCAAAAACCAAAAAAAATACCTTCTTCTATTTATTCTAGAGGTGTACCATTAGCAAAAAAGTGATAGGAGAAGGAAAAAGAGAAGGAAAGAATTAACACAAGCAAACCTAAAGATAAGAATCCTACTTATAAGCTTCAATTTGAAATTGAGACATCTATAAATATAAAAAATATTTTATAAGAGAGAATCTTGAATGCCAAAATTAAATTCATTCTAAGAAAGGCTCTTGGTATAACTAAGTAAGATTTTTGTGAGTTGATTATCAATATAATAAAGAGAAAGAAACAAATGGCAGCTGAAATTATTATGGTAGAAGCATTAGATGTACTAATAACTATAGATTAGGAAGAAGAAATAGGGCAAGTATTTACATAGTTTGCAATGCCAAAAATTAAAAGTAAGGCTGATATGAGGAACAATGCTTCATTTAAACATATTGAGGTCATAAAAAAGCATTGAATAGAATATACATCTTTGAAATCTATGGAGATAAAGAAGACTGCACAAGAAGCATATATAAATACTTACTCTAAATGTAATAATGATAGAATAAGAAGTAATAGCTATTCAATTTTTTATTGAACTAGAGCTACTATAAAAACATATGTGACATTGGAAGATTATAAAGATCCAATTTTAGCCTTAATTGATCATAGATCTAAAATTAATATCATATCAAGGCAAATATACGAGAAAAATAAGTGGCCAATTGATATCAACTATGATTGCATAATTAAAGTTGCAAACAACCAACAAGATAATTTATATCGACTTTGTCTAGATATAAAGACTAAAAATAGATATATAAAAGTGGAACAAAATTTCTTTGTATAAAATTCTAGTATACATCTAGTAATATTTGATTAATTTTATATTACAACTGCTAAAATGGAGACTAGATTGTTGGATGATGTTTCACATTATGTCAAGATTTGTAATTGATATAGGAGAAAAGCTATGCAATTTATTACTATGAAACCTATCCATGAGAGGTACAAAGAAAAAATAAGAAAGATTCCTTTGGAGTTGGTGTCATGTTGTAATATAACTATATGGTGAAAATATAATCAAAAATAAATTTTTAATTAATATCTAATCATCTTGATTTAATAATAATTCAACATATTTAAACATGGCTTTTATAAAAGCCTCTTAGTTTATTTATTTATTATAATACCTAGTAGATTAAAGGTTGGTTAGTAATTATATCTTTTATATTATAGAAATTCTTTTATTACCTTAGAAAAGCCATAACTTGACAAAATTAGATTAAAAGAAATAAATAATTAGCATGGTTGATACTAAGATTAAGTTGAAGGTAGGATTGGGCTAAAAAATTCCTAAAATAGGTTAGATTGATATCCAAAGATCGACCGTTTGTAGGATAGGATCAAAAATAGACATCCAGCCATTAAAATATTTACTTTAGATAAAAATAGGGAGGCATTTGAAGATCACAAATTAAGATTGATGAATTAGCTTTAAGTTGATTGTAAAGGTATAAGGCTTGTTTTTAAATGGTTTGAAATAACCTTGCAATTGTTGTTCAAAATCAGGATTTATTTTGATGATTTGAAATTTATGCAATATAATTAAGGCTAGTACTCTCAATTAGTTCGTACAATTGGTATCACATCTATAATTCAAAATATGATAATACTTGGTTGATTAAGTGTGTTAAGTGTATATAAATTTTTTTATTAATTTAATGGTGTAATTGAGAGATCTAGGATTTGATACAAAAAAATACTAGAAGTTGGCAGTTTGAGATTGGATAGGATTTCTATTATATCTAAAGATCTATTAGTTGAATCAAGGTGAAATTTGGCATAGTAGTAGAAGACTTTAAGATCAAGCTACAAACCGATTTTGAGTTGAAGTTAATAGTAAGAAAAGGAAAAATTGCTACTGGAACATCTGCATCAATTTTCAAGTCGGTGGCCAAGTGACATTAGTGCAGTTTATGGACTTTTACTTAGAATCTATAAATTAGATTGGAATAAATTTTTTTAAGCATGTAGAAGACTTATAGTAGAATTTGTAACCAAAATTTTTTACCAAGTAGATGGTTAGATTAGAAGTTACAGCTTGCTGAAATTCTCTGACTAAGATTATAGATTGTAATGAGAAATTGAAATTGCCTAATTATAAAAGTAATAAGACAATTGGAATTTTTATATAATTGAGGTTACTAAGTAGAGTTTTTTTAAGTACTTTTTATTAGCTTTAAGTACTTTTGAATTAAAATTAAAATTATATTCTTCTTATATAGGTGAAACCTATTAGGATTTATTGGATATTTATAAAATACAACTTCACCTTCCATAGCCACGTACTCAATACATTCTCTAATAAGAAAACACATATTATAACACCAAGAAATAATTTTTTGGATTTTTAGAAAGCATCCTTGTAAGATGGAGATACATAGGTAAAAATAAATCATCTACAAATCTCAATGTAGATAATATGAATTTTGGATTTTTAAACTTAACTAATAATGGATTTATAAATATTCAAAGAATTAAAGATTTAGGTTCTACAAATAGAATAAAGATAAAGAAATAAAAAAAACTTCAAAAAAACAAGTTAAGCTTCAAATGATGAAGTAATAGTTAGAATAATTGAAGAAATAGATTTAGAAGATGATTTAATAAAAATTCTAAAATATTTAGCTATAAGTATGGATGGAGATGGTATAGTACAAATTTACTAAAGAGGGATTTATGAAGAATTAAAAAAAATAGTAGCAAATGGCGGACTTGCTACAAGCTATAGATTGAAACATGAGACTAGAGTTCAAATTAAATATAAAACTAAGGTAAAAAAGGTAAAACTTGTAGTTGTCTAATTACCAATTGATATTATAGAATATATCAATGGAGCAATTAAAGAGCCAAGTTTAAGAAGGAGGTGCAAAATTGAGCATCAGTTTACTCAAGAATTATTAGCTAAGCTGAAAATTGGAAGAGATGATTTTTTGACATCAATGGAAAAAAATATGTTTTAAAAAATGTTTATTGAACATGATAAGACATTTGTCTTAATTCTTAATGAACTTGGATGTATGGATTCTACTATTGTAGTACCTATGGTAATCTTTACAATACCACATGTTCTATGGAATTTAAAGCCTATACCTATGTATCGAGGATATGAATGTCAAAGAAAGACAATCCTCAATATACTTTCCTATCATTGAAGAGAATTAAAAAGTCACTCAAAAGATGATATAATATTAACTAGAATAGCTATTGCCAAAACAAAAAGACTAGAAAGTCTTGAAATAAGACTAAGATTAGAAAGACGTTGACAAGAGTAAAGAAGGCTTTATTCTTGCCTCCATATATACTATCTAACTAAGAGCTATGTAATGATGTCTTATAGGACCTCCAACATGTGTTGACTTTACTAGCCACATGTCTTATCTTGCAAGGCAAGTCATTTATGTATGCACCACGTAGTTAACTTGTTCCACAAGTTACTACACAGAGATAACTTGTTCTACAAACTACCAATATATGATTAGCTTTTTGGCCAAGTTTCTAACCTACAAACACATCTAAAGTCAAAACCATATCTATGAAGCTTCTAGAAAGCTTCTTTAAGAGACTTTATAAAATTATTTTATATTTACATACGTTTACTTAATCATATAAGTAACTATTGAGATAAATGTATATGTCCATGATATTATCCCCCCTTCTAGGCACAAATTCCATGAGGAGCGATCTTCATATGTTGAAGAAGTGTAAGATACGACAAATTATATTTGCTATATACTCTGATCTTTGCTATCTTTAAAAATGGTTGATAGGTCCTCTCAACCATCTATAGTGTCTCATATCAGGGTGAAAAGACCACCTTGTTATTTAGTCATTATTGAGGCCTTCGTAACTTCCTTCAAATAAAATATTTGAAACACCATCAGGAGTTGTTCCTACTTCTAATAAAATCACTAAACATCGAGAGTCTCTTCCAAGGTCGTGATATCAAACACGTTGTATCTTGCCATCTATTCAAGGAAGGATATGTTATTCTTGAGGATCTTCATCTCAATTCTGTCATCTTAAAGGTTGTGACAATCGCAATGTCTCATCTACTAAGTCTGCAAATGAAAGCTCTTGAGTTGAATCTGCTGGTTGTTAGTGTTCCACATCATCACAAATATACAGAAGCTATAATAAAAGATAGAAGGTAGAATATTATTTTCTTTGATCTTGTTTCTTTTATAGCAAAGATTTGCTATTCTTCATCTTGATTTTGATGGATGTCATTGATAAAAGATTTCAACTTTCTTTGTTATATTTATAAGATTCTTTAAAGGCTCCCATGTACATTCACTAATATCATATCTATGCCAATGAACAAAATATTCCAACTTATTTTGGCGCCACCTTGAATCTAAGACTTCTTCCACCTCAAACTCTTGATTATTATCCACTTCTATAAGAAGAAGTGGCATTTGTCTTCTTCCCAAGATATCCACTATCTTATACGGCTCCAAAAGAGACACATGAAATACATGATGGATCTTCATAGACTACAATAGATGTAATTGATAGGCAAGAAGATTGATTTGTTCACAAATAGGAAAAGATCTCAGCCTACGATAATCTAATTTATCACAAGGATAAATAGTCTTGATATTACGATGAAATAACCATACCTTATCATCCATATTATATTGTGGTTGCTTCTGTAATAGGCATTCATGTTGGTCTTTTGTCGTTCTTGAGCTTCCTTTAATTATATCTTCATTGTTGTATGTAGCTCTGAGAAGTGATTTGCTAAATCTTTCCCTGCAAGATTATCAACTTTTAAAAAGTCAAAAGTATCAAGACGTAGATGATAACCATAATTGACAAAGAAAGGTATTTGTTGAGTGGAAGAATATATCGAATTATTATATGCAAATCTTGCCAATGGTAAAAGAGTTGTCCAATCATCTTGATGATAGTTGATGGTACATCTCAAATACTGCTTCATAATTTGATTTATCCATTCCATTTGTCCATCAATTTGAAGATGAAAAGTTGAAGAAAGCTTTATATCCACCTTTAGAATCTTGAATAGGATTCTCAAGAATCTTGATATAAATTGAGTCCTCTTATCCGATATAATATCCTTTGGCAAATCATGATAGCAATAGATATTGTCAATGAAAAGCTTGGTTGTTTCTTCACGTGTGATAGATTTTGTATATGGTACAAAATAAGCCATCTTGGTAAAACAATCTACTATCATGAATATAGAGTCATAAGAACTTGAGATTGGAAGATCCATGCTAAAATCCATAGAAACAGAAGACCATGGTTGTTCTAGAATGGATAACAGCTGAAGAAGTCGATAAGGTCAAAGACGAGGAGTTTTTGATCTTCAGCAAATATCACAAGATTGTACAAAATCTTTTACTACCTTCCACATTTGCGGCCACCAAAAATCCCTACATAATAATTCCAAAGTTTTATTGTATCCAAAATGTCTTGCTGCTGGAAAGTGATGGCGAGCTTGAAGAACACACAATCAAGCTTTATTTTCTAGAACATATAGGCATCCTTCAAAATATAATAAATTATTCTTGAATTCAAACTTAAAAGTATCATAGCACTTAGAAGAAGTATCCTTGATATCCTGAACAAGAGGATTAGAGGACATGCTTGATTGAATTTGCTTCACAAATGTTGAATCAACAATCAATGTTGATTTTATAGCTCAAAGATGAAAATATTCGAACTTCAAGAAAATTGATCTTTGTTGATCAAAAGATGCATCTCTTTCTTTTGGTACAAGATAAGAACGTCTAGAAAGAGCGTCCAATAGACCTTGTTATTTTTTGGGTCAATAAGTGATCTTGAAATTGAATCTAGATAAAAACACGCTCCAACGAGCTTGACAATGATTCAAGATACGTGCTCATATGAAATACTCAAGGTTCTTATGTTATGTATACATGGTGTCATATTAAATATTGTTTTGCTCAGGAATGCACCAGGTACCTAATTATGGAAGGTGAGATTGTATTTCACAAGTAGCCAAGAAATCCTAATAGATTTTATCCATACAAGAAGAATATAATCTGAATTTTAATTCAAAAGTGCTTAAAAAACTCTTCTTAGTAGTCTTAACCATACATAAATCCCAATTATCTTATTACTTTCATATTTAAGCAATTTAGATTTTTCTTGTAAATCCCAATCCTAATCAGTGAGCTTTAACAAGCTATAACATCCAATCCGACCATCCGCTTGATGTCAAAATTTGCATACAATTTTTAATGTAAGTCTTCTATGTATTCAAGAATTTTTAGTCCAATCCAACTTACAAATTGTGAAAAAACTTCCAAAAATTGTACTAATGTCACTCGGCCGCCAACTTGAAAAGTAAAGGAGAAATCCCAACAATGATTTCTCCCTTTCCAACCATTAACTTTGCCTCAAAATTGGTATATAGCTTGATCTTCAAGTCTTTCAATACTATGCCAATTTTCATCTTAATCCAACAGATAGATCTTTAGATATTGTAGAAATCCTACCCAACTTCAAACTGCCACCTTCCAAAACCCTCTTGTGCTAAAAACTAGATATCTCTAAATCACACTATTAGATTATTATAAAATTTTGTATACACTAAGAACATCCAATAATCCAAATAATACCAAGTTTTCAATCATAGATGTCACACCAATTGCACAAACTAGCCAAAATTGCTAGCTCTAATTATATTATATAAAACCCAAATCACTGATACAAATCCTAACTTTGAATAATAATTTCTAAGTCGTCAAAAACTTTCTCAAAAAGATTCTTATGTCTTTGAAAAGAACTTCAAGCTAGCTCTCAAATCCTAACCTTTGATCTTCAAATGATCTCCTAACTTGCCTTCGGCAGTCATTTTTGTGACTAGAGGTCTTATTTCGACCCTGTCTCACAAATGGTCGATCCCCGGATATCAATCTAACTTATCTTGAGGATATTTTAAACCAATTCTATCCTTAACTTGATCCTAGTATCAACCATATCAACCATTTATCTCTTCTATCCTAATTTTATTAATTTATAGTCTTTCTAAGGTAGTAGAAGAATCTCTACAACCTAAAAGGTAAAATTACTAATTAACCTTCAACCTACTAACTATTAAGATAAGAAAATAACCTAAGAGGCTTTTATAAAAGCCATGTTTAGATACCTCAAATTATAATTGAACTAAGATAATTAGACATTAATTAGAAATTCAATTTTAATTATAATTTTACTATATAGTCGTATTACATCATGACAATAGTAACTAGACTTGAGATGTCTTTTAGATAATGATGCCATTCTTGAAATGAATCCACGATTGCAAAGAACTCTTTGTCATGGATTTCATAATTAATCTTGGTTGTTGAAAATTTCCTCAAATAGAAAGCTATTGGGTGGAGTTTGTCATTTGTTCCCATTTATAACAACACGGCACTTATAGCAAAATCTGGTGCATCTATTTTCATAAAAAATGCCTTAGAGAAGTCAATGTAATATAAGATTAGTACAAAAATAAACTCCTTCTTTATAGCATCAAATAATGCTTTTTTTTCTTTATTCTACGTAAGTTTGTCTTTACAAGTCAAACATGTAAGTAGAGCTAGAACTTAAGAAAAATTCTTGATGATGATTCAATAATAATTAGCAAAGCTAAAAAAGCATTATACATCTCGTATTGTCCTTGGAATCTTCTAATCTATGATAGTTTGAATCTTCTTGGGATCCATCATAAGGCCTTCATTGGAAATAATATATCCTAAAAAATCAACTTGAGTAGTGTGGAATATACACTTTTCTAACTTGGCATATAATCTTGCATCTCTAAGTTTCTGTAACATGCGACGAACATGAAGCTCATGTTCTTCTGTATTCTTAGAGTAGTTTAGAATGTTGTCTAAATAGCCAACAACAAAATCATCTAAAAATTCATGAAAAATATCATTCATAAGATGTTGAAAAGCAGTCGCTCCATTCATGAGTCCAAAAGGCATGACATTATATTCAAAATGTCCATAACTAGTTCAAAAAGAAATCTTGTATTCATCTCCTTCTTTGATACAAACTAAGTTGTATGCTCCTTATAGATCTATTTTGGTATAGAACTTTTCTTGATTGAGTTGGTTAAGAAGTCTTGAAATGAAAGGCAAAAGATACCTATTTTTGATGGTGATCTTATTGAGTTGTCGATAATCCATACACATTCACAAAGATCCATCTTTCTTCTTTACAAATAAGATAGGAGCCACGGTTGGAGATTTAGAATGGCGTATAAAGTTTTTTTCCAAATTTTCATCAATGTATTCTTTTAATGCAGCTAGCTCATTTTGTGATAAGCTATAGATTGGTCTGAATGATAGTTGAACTCTTTCTTACAAATCAATTGAACAATCACAAGGTCAATGCTCGGGGAGAATATTTGTATTTTTATTTTCAAAAAAATGTCTTAGAATTCTTGATATTGGTTAGGAATACCACTCGATGTTGTTTCACCATTAGAAATGGATGTAGCATATATAGCAAAAGATAATCCTTCTTTTGCAGCATGCATGAAAGCTTTTGCACCTACTAATAAAGGTTTGGACGTACTAGACTTATGTACTTCTACTTTACTAATGAAATCTTGGATTATACTATCAAAAAAGTTAAGCTTACAAGAAATCCAATCTATTTGAGGGTTATATTTTTCTAGCCATGATAATCCTAAAATAATCAGATAAGAGAGATTTTATTACATTAAATACTACTATGTTGTTCTAATCTTTAAGTACTATATCGAAAGGAATAGTTTATGGATAACATTTCTAGAAGAGAATGAACAACCATCTATGATTTCTACATGTACAGATTTAACTTTCTTCACTAAAGGTATTTTTTGATTTTTGGCAAAATCTTCATCTATAAAACATGATGAAGCACCTGAATCTAATAAGGTAAAGACTTTGTGATTATTAGATTCTAAATATATTTCTATTATAAAACAAGATGAGAAATCTGATGAGAGGATAAGATCTTTCCTAGGTGTTGCACATGATTCTAATTGCATGGTCCATATTGTAATTGGAGAAACTCGTTTTTTGACTTATTATCTTCTTTGGTAATTGTGCTTCTCATTTTGTAATTGCATTGCTTCTTTGGATAATGTTGAGTAGTGTGCTAAGCTTCTCTATAATATAAATACAACCCCTCTTGATGACGTCGAGTCTTTTCATGCTTTGTGAGAGATTTAAAACAAATCATATGAATTTTTATTGGTTTCGACTTTGACAAATATATTTCACAAAACTTGGGAGCTACTGCTATTATTTGATTTATTCTTCTCCTGCCAAATCTTTGTTCTTGATGCCTTTTAAGTAAATGATTGTCTCATACAATGGCTTGAGTAATAAATTATTTCAAAGATTCTACTTTCTACATTGTTAATAACAAATCTTTGATGATATCCTTCAACCCATATCAAAATTGGTTGATAAGTGCTTTATCATTCCAATCCATGTCGCAAGTGAAGTTTTGGAATTCAGTAGCATATATAGTGGCTGATCGTGATCCTTGCCATAAAGATAAAAGCTTGGTCTTTATTACTTGTTCTCGATTACTTTCTCAAAATATAGCCATAAATAATTCTAAGAATGAATTCAAATCATAAAGGAGTCGTGAATCTTTTTCCATTAAAGGTGCAAACTAAGAGAGAGCACTTCTTGATAGTAGTGCACATATATATCTGACTTCGATAAATCCATCAAGATATTGGAAAGGATGCAACCTTAGATAGAGCTTGACTTGTTGCAAAAATCTTCGAAATTTTGATCTTGTTCCATCAAACTTCTCAGGTATACTTATCCTTGTCCCTGTCATACTTGTAGAAGTAAAACTCCCTTAATTTGGTTGTGACGTTGATCTACTTGCTTCTTTTAATTACACAACTTCTTGCAGCAGACTCTAAACTTCTTTCATAAGCGTAGGCATAGTACTTCCATGATTTACATTGGAAATACGTGAGATTTGCACTCTTAGAATGTTAACAAGCTCATGAAGATTTGGCATAGTTGCAAATCTATTCTCACTTCTATTGACAGTAGCATCCATAATCTTTCCTTCCATAGACAATTCAAACAAATTCACAAGTTAAATTAGAGGAAGGTAATCCATAACTTCTAAAAATAAATCCCATAAAGAGAGATAATCTACTCTCTTTAACGAAAAGATTAGTGTTAGAAAACAAGATTTTTTGTTTAAAGGTGGGTAGTCCGCAACCTTCAAAATACAACAATAGAAGTGGAGTAATCCACTCACTTTTAAAACAAGAAAGAAATAATATGTTAACACTTTTGTCAAACTATCAAGGACATGAATTTCAAAGAAAGAGAATCCTCAACACACTCTTCTATCATTGAAGAGAACTAGAAAGTCACTCAAAAAGTGATATAATATTAACTAGAATGGCTATTGTCAAAAATAAGAAGACTAGAAAGTCTTGAAACAAGACTAAGACTAGAAAGGCATTGACAAGAGTAAAAAAGGCTTCATTCTTGCCTCCATATATACTATCTAACTAAGAGCTATATAGTGATGACTTATAGGACCTCCAACATTTGTTGTTTTATTAGCCACATGTCTTATCTTGCAAGGCAAGTTATATATGTATGCACCATGTAGTTGGCTTGTTCCACAAGTTACTGCATGAAGATAACTTGTTCTACAAGCTACCAATACATGGTTAGCTTTTTGGCCAAGTTTCTAACCTACAAACATATCTAAAGTAAAAAATTGCATCTATAAAGCTTCTACGAAGATTCTCTAGAAGACTTTATGAAATTATTTTATATTTATCAACTTCTATTTAATCACATAAGTAACTATTGAGGTAAATGTATATATCTATGATACTATGCCCAAAGCTTTGCTTCTAAAATTAATAGGATTATTAAAATTAAAAGTAAAGATGGATATTTTAAAACCTTCAATTTCTCCTTATTTTAATAGATAGTTTATAATATCCAAGAAATCAAGGGCATTAAGGTTTATTTAGAATAGGCAACTTGCAAACAAAGTGGCTATTCAAAATATAAGATTAGGTCTTATAGTAGATGAAGTAGTTGAGCAATTTACAGTTCATACCATTTATTCTATTTAAGAATTTTATTCTTAGGATGATCAATTTCAATAACCTAAAGAGAATAGAGATTTAACTTCTATAAAGACTCATTTTGGTTTAATGAAGATGTGTATCTTACCTTAAGGTGTAACCAACTTAGTGGCTCATATAAAAAATGCTATAAACCAAACATTAAAATAATTTGGGCTTGAAAAAACCATTTCATTTTTAGATGATATACCTATAAAAAGATATAGGAAAAAAAAAAGATAAGACTATGGAAGTTGAAGGTTACAAAAAATTTGTTAAGAAGCATATTGAAGATGTAGCAAGGATATTAGAGAGATTGGAGTTAGTTAATCTCACATTATCTTTAAAAAAAATCAAGCTTTGGACTTGATGAGATTCTAGTGGTAGGACACATATGTAGTTGATATGGAAAAAAATCAAACCCTAATAAAATTGATGTTATATGTAGAATGAAGGCTTGTAAAAATAGATTATAGATTTGGGTGCTATGAAAGCTCCTTTACTTGCCATAAAAGCATAATCATCTCAACTAAAACTATCACTAACATTGTTTGTATTCTCCTTGTCTCTTTTTTTAGCTTTATAATAATTTTTAGTAAAGTAATCTTATTTTTTTATAAATTTAGTAATTATTCATGTTATTTTTTGAATTATCATATTGGTGAAAATAACTACCTTTGTTTTATTTTTAAAATAGAATCAAATGATTCCTTTGAAGCTTCTTTTCTTTCTTCTTGAATACTTCATAGATAAGTCTTGATGTTATATAATTTATAGTAAGTTTTTTTATGTTGATAGACTTTAATGCTACAATGAAGTAGTTGTAGGAATTAGGAAGACTCATAAATAATGTCAACACAATGTCTTTATCATCAACTGATTTGTCAATAATTGCTAGTTAGTTTGTAAATACTTTTATCTTGTTGACATGAGCCATGAAGTCATCTCTTTCTTCCATCTTTACTATTAAGAACTTCTTCCTTATCCATAGAATATTGGCAAGGTTTCTACTTTTATAGATATTTTAAAGAGTCTTTTATGCTTCTACTGATCCATTGCAAATAATTACATGTGAAAATAGATTATAGATTTGGGTGCTACTAAGCACATGACACCATATAAGTTTTTATTTGACACTTATAAAAAAATTCTAGAAATAAATGTTTGCTTAGAAGACAATGACATGATACAAGTCATTAGAATTGGCTCTATTGTAGTAGAGATTATTATGAAGAATCCAATGAAGAGGATCAAATTGAAAGAAGTCTTACATGTGACAAAGATAAAGAAGAACCTTCTTTCAATGAGCAAACTTATTTCATATAGTTGTAAGATTAAATTTTATATGAATGAATATTTTATGAAGATACTAAATAGACAACATTTTTCCAAAGGCCTAAGAAATGGAAACCACTACTTTATCAATTATAAAAAAGTGAATAGAATTAAAGTGGCGGTATTTGCTTACTTTTTACAAAATTAAGACAAGTTTGGAATTTGGCATCAATGACTTGATCATTTGAATGCCAAAAGTATGAAAGAACTTCAATCTATGGTAAGTGGCTTAGATCTTGGTCAATTTGGCCACAATGTCATGATACTTACTTATGAAGGTTGTATTTAAAGCAAATAACAAAGAGCCTTATTTCCAAGAGGAATTGCAACATGTTGTCAAGAAGGCGAGCCTCCTTAGGAGAATACAAGGTCTTTGATTGTAAGTGGATTATAAGAAGCACAATATTGTCCAAATGAAGTCAAATATAAAAAGATAGTCAAAGGCTAAGTATAAAATTTAGACTAATTTCTTTCTTTTGTGAAGATATACTCAATTCCTAATTCAAATCTTAAATCCAAATCTCATCTTATTAAGATACTTATAACTCACCTATTACTAATCCAATTTAGACAAAATTTAGCTTATTGTCCTTAATTTAAGCTACAAAATTCAAATTATTAAAGTCTTTAAATAAAATCTTGTAGAAATGAGAGTCAAATCAAGGAAGAAAAAAATTGGCTACTTATTGCAATTGCTGTCTCAAAACCTCCATCTATAAATTAGCTTAGATCTCTCTTATCACAACTCTTCTTGTATGCTAAGGCTTATTAGAAATCTAAAAATGAGTTCTAACTTATTCCAAATTCTTAAAATAAAAAGAAGAAAATCAAGTAAATGGCATAAAAATTTCCAAAATAGTCTTGAATTCTCCTATTTAAAAATTCTAGTAAATATCCTCTAATAAATTCATATGAATCTCTTTTATCACAAATTCTCTTCTTACATAAAATAGCTTGTTAGAAAGCTAAAAACAAGATCCAAATTTTCTAAAAATGTTTAAATAAAAAATTAAAAATTCAGAAAATGGAATAAGAAACCTCAAACTAGTCTTGAATCTTGCCACTCAAAAATTCCAGTGACGTGACTTTTACAAATTTACATGGTTTTTCCTTTTCATAGCTCCATTTCTTGCATACTATAGTTTATTGGAAAGCTAACAATACGATCTAATTTTATTCAAATTTTCAAAATAAAAAGATAAAAATTATCTTTGATACAGTTAATTTAAGTGCATCACAACAACATCCCATCAAATTATTGTAGATTTTATATTTTGATATTTGTGAACTAATGAAGATGCCATCAATTGAAAGAATAAAATATTATGTCACATTTATTGATGATTTTTTAAGAAACGTATAGATTTACATCCTTAAAGCCAAGATTGAGTATTTTTTTAAAGTTTAAAGAGTTTAAGGCACTTATAAAAAAGCAATGTGAATGTAAGATCAAAGTGTTGTACACAAACAATAGAAGTTAGTATATATCAAAGCATTTTGATGACTTTTTAAAGATTCAAGGTATTATAATACAAACTTCTATTCCTTACATTTAACAACAAAATGAAGTTGTTGAAAGATCAAATCACATCATTGTGGAGATGACAAGAAATATGCTTCAAATACAAAATTTAAGATATGAATATTAAGCAAAAGTCATGGTTATAGCAATATATACAAAAAATAGATGCCCTACAAATACATTCACATCAATGATTCTACAAGAAGCTTGGAGTAGCAAGAAATCTTATATTTTACACATGAGGTTTTTTGAATGCCTTGCTTATGCAAAAGTACCAAATTATATGATGTCTAAATATTATGCAAAAGATATAAAAATATATGTTTGTTGGATATTGTGAAGGTACCAAGGCATATAAACTTATGTGTTTAAAAACCAAGATTATCAAGAATCATAATGTAGACTTTTTGGAGCATAAGAATCTTTATAAGTACTTAGAGATGTGTCCAAGTAGAAGTAATGGTGTATTTATAGACACATCTCTAATTCCAATAAAGAAAAATAAATAAATAAACAAACAAATAAAATGATGATAATAAAGATAGTAAAGGTATGAATGAAGATAAAGAGCCAAAGAAGATAGATCAAAGTGTGTCTATGATTGCTAAAACCAACAATGAAGACAATGAAGATATTGAAGATAATGATAATGAGGAGTATCAAGCATTAACTGTAAAGCGACAAGCTTTAAACAAAAAAAAAAAAAAAAAAAAAAAAAAAAAAAAAAAACTTGCAAGAGACCTTGGATTGTAAGAAAGTGAATCTTCATCTAATAAAAATAAATATCCTTTGAGAGATAGAAAAAAAAATTAGTGATTGGTGGATGAATCACACCTTTCTTTAAATAAGTAAAGAATATGCTAATATTACATTCTTTGCTGATCCATTGAATTTTTATGTAATATAATGAAATCTATGGATGCTATGAAATAGAAGAATGCCATAAAAGAAGAATACAAATCACTAATAGAGAATAGAATATGAAAAATAACTCAACTTCTTTCAAATTGATTTTTAATTGATTGAAAGTGGACATTTAGAATTAAGAAGGATACAATGGATAATACTATGAGATATAAGGCTAGATTAGTTGCCAAAAGCTATTCATAAGTTGCTGGTGTTGATTTCAATGAGGCATTTGCTCCTATGGCCAAATTCAACATCATTATAATCATAGTAGCAATCAAGGCAATTATGGACTTGAAGATACATCAAATGGATGTGAAGATGGCTTTCTTAAATAGAAGATGAGAAGAAGATATCCATATCAATCAATCTCAAGGATTTATTAAAGAAAGCAAATAACACCTTGTTTATAAGTTGAAAAAATCTTTGTATAGGCTTAAGCAATCACCAAGAGTATGGTATCAACGTATTAACATATTTTTTTTGAATGAAGGATTTAAAAGAAATAAGGCTGATTATTTCATATATGTGATACAATCAAGTGAATTCATGTTGATTTTCATCCTCTATGTTGATGATTTGATCATCTTAACTAATACATTGAAGATGATGAATTGATTGAAGGTAAATTTCAAAAATGAGTAAGAATTAAGTGATTTAAGAGAGCTCCATTATTATTTAGGAGTAGATTTTATAAAAAAATTGTGGTAAAAAGTCTATTACAATAAGCCAAAGTAAGTACATTGATGAGGTATTGAAAAAATTCAACATGGAGAAGTTCAAGCATATTAGAATACCTTTGGAGGCCAATTAGAAGTTGATGAAGTTCATTGTGAGTCCCACCAATGGATCTTAATTGGTAGATTGCTTAAAAATATAGTATTAAGTTATTTAATGAAATAAATACTAAGATTAGAGAATCTTTTGAATATTTACATATTTATTATAATTTAGAAGTATTTATAAGTATAAAATTCCTATTAGAAGAAAATTTACAAAAATATAATCTTAGTAAGTCTTGGAGGCAATTAACTTAGTTGGTTTAGTATTTTTACTCATTATTGAGTATTAATTATTAGTAATTGAGACCAATGTCTATATTAGCCTTATATCTACATGTATTACTTACAAAAAATCTATAAATGATTATTTAATAGTTAAAAGAAGCATGAAAAAGAACTTCATATCTTTTAGATTATGTATGTAAAAAATAAGATTTTTAGTGAATTTAAATTTATTTTATTACTATAAAAAATCAAAGAGATAGAAAAATACAGCCTTATATGGATGTTATTATTATAGAAATATTATAGGATTTTTTATGAATTTTTAGAGAAAACTTCAAGACCTTGGTAAAATTGAATTTTACCTTGAGAGCCATTATGAAGAAATGAAGCAAGTTTTGAAGACTATACAAGGTTTCTAGTTTAATAAGGTGTTTTTAAACACTATGGTGAAGTCAAAAATGCAAAAAAAGTAGTTTTACTAATAGAAAATAGGAGGACCAGCAGCTAGTATAGTCCTTGTAGGAAGAGAGGTGCACAATTCACATGTGGGTTATAGCACCTTGACTATAGGTAGGAAGATAAGACTAAGGCCTCAAGGCCTCTTTCGAAAACCAATATACACTACTTGTGAGTCTTAGTGAGACTCGAGTTCCTGGTTTCTTAAGCAAATTATTCTTGAGGTAAAAATTATTCACTTAACTTTTTTTATTATTTATATTTTATCTTTAATCTATCATAATTTACTCATAATAACTTGAAATTACATGAATTTTATGTCATTGGAAAGATAAAAAAATTATATATCTAAAAATAATTTTTTACTTTTTATTTTTACTTTTTTATGGATGAAAATCTAGTGAACAGACTAAGACTAGTTTTGTAGTGTACAATTGCTTGATTACACTTGTTTCACTTGTTTTGTGTTGTTCTTCTTTTATTCTTGTTTATTGCTACTTCTACTTCATACCACCAATTACAAGAAATTCTTAAATAAGACCATCTTGTAATTTGGAGTGAAAGAGAAATTTATCCTCATATTCATGGATGAGGAGTTTGCTAAAATTAAAGATGAAATAAAATATGTTCTATACAAGGCAGCAGTAAGCTCACTTATATATACAATGGTTGGTGCAAAGATGGATCTTATATATATAGTGAGTGTTTTTAGTCAACACATGTCAAAAGCTAGACCAATCTATTGGGCAACCATCAAAATGATCATAAAGTATTTAAAAGGTACTTTGTATTTCAAATTGTGCCTTGAAGATAATAACATTACTTTACATGGTTATTGTGATACAAATTGGATTGGAGATGCAAATAATAGAAGGTGAACAATAGGATATGTGTTCTTTATTGGAATGGGAGCTATCTCATAGAATTACAAAAAGCAAGTCATAATTGTAAGATCAACAATAAAGGCTGAGTACATAGGAGCAAGTCATGGTGCAATGGATGCAATATGATTAAGACAACTTTTAGATGATATTGAAGTAATACAAATAAAAGAAATTTCAATAGAGTGTGACAATCAAGGATGTCTTGTATTTACAAAGAATCCAAAGTATCATTTAAGGACCAAGTACATTGACGTTTAACATCACTTCATAAGAGAGATGATTGAAATGGGAGTGATTGATATGAAATACTGTATGATGGAAGACATGTTTGCTAATTTGTTGACAAAGGTATTAATAAAGAATAGAAATTATATATTGATAAAGATATTAGAATTGAAAGCCTTTGATCAATAGAAAAGTAGAAGTATTAAAATAAATAAGTAAATATGAAAGTAAAATAAGTTACATTGTAGAGGATATTATTTTAGGTAAATTGCTATTGATTATAGGATTGATTCTTTGTATATAAGAAGGCCAAGGAATAAAATAGATGAATACACAAAAGATCTTAAGGATATAAAAAATATGCTCAAGACATATTTTTATAGTAGATAAGATAACAATGGATAGTCTTGGTAAAAAGTTAGATAGATGTATTTATCAAAGAATAGAAGTGGTCCATTATGAAAGCAACCACCACGATTAAATAATGGATATTGGAAGTGAGAGATATCTTACTCCATACTCTCTTTATAACCAACATTGTTGATGCTATGTGTTAGTGACTTCAAAGTTCTTTTTTATTAATAAAAAGAAATATTAAAACTTATTATTTCTATAATATGAATTATAGATATTTTAAACCAATTTTTTTTAATATAAAATCTATAAAAATAGAAAAATTATATCTTTTTGTAAGTACAATGGAGACAAAATATGCCAAAAATAATATATATATATATAGCTTATCATCTTCATCACATGTCACGGACACAAAATATAGACTTGAAATCTAACAAGAAGTTCAAGAAGAAGTGGCAGAACTAGATTAAATAGATGAGCACAAGAACAACACCAGAAAGGTGAGCTAGAACTCCAAGAGATGTGTTGTCGAGACTGAAGAATTCTTCAGTCTCGATCCTTATATATACTCCTACTTAGGAAGCTTCTCAAGCTACTTCTATTAACTAGGAAGCTTCTAGAAGGTTCCAGAGGCTTCCTTTCTAGAAGGTTCTAGAAACTTCTCGAGCTACTTCTATTAACTAGGAAGCTTCTAGAAAGTTCCAGGGGATTCCTTTCTAGAAGCTTCTAGAAACTTCTCTTCTAGAAGGTTCCAGAGACTTCCTTTCTAGAAGCTTTTAGAAACTTCTCTCTAAAAGGTTCCAGAGGCTTCTCTTCTAGAAGGTTCTAGAGGCTTGTTTTCTAGAAGGTTCTAGAAACTTCTCTCTAGAAAGTTCTAAGGAATATGTCCCTAACATCACCCCCTCCTTTAGCTTCGAGGTCTCTGAGAAGCAATGTTGTTGATCAGTACCAACGTAAGAAAATGAAGATCTGTCGCATAACTTCTGCTATGAACTCCAACTGTTGTTCACGAGGCAAGTGGTTCATCGACCCTTGAAGCCAACGGTAGTGGCCCACGCCTTCGACTTCTGACCAAGCATGAACTTCCGTGTCCTCATTGTGAAATTGTCCTGCAAACATGCCTTCTGGTTGACCATCATAAGTAGGCTCGATCTCAAATACGATCACCAATGATCGGTTACTCGGTATCCTCCGTCGTCGTCGTGGTACATGTAGTTCTTCATCTCGGGGTCGCCTTCGTGAGCTACTCGGCTGCAATACTCTGATTGGCATAGTATCTATCTCTTGGCTATCCATATCAAAAGACCAAACTACGATCTATCTTGGAGAAAATAACTACATCAACTATGAATTTTGCTGGTGCTCTCTCCTTTTCTTATATTGTTGGGAGAACAATCTTCAGAAAGAAGCTATCATCGAATTGATTTAGGTTTATCGGGATGTTGTTGATGAAACTCCTGTACCTTTTGTGGCGCATTTGCAAGATTTTCAGCTGGCTCCCACGTTCGCTCATTAATGTCATAGCCGCACCAATGAACAAGATATTCTAACTTTCCCCACCTTCGCCGTGAATCCAATACCTTTTCAACCTCGTATTCTTCGTGGTTCTCGATTTCAATACTAGGTGGCGGATATTGCACTCTTCTAGGAAAAGATGACTCTCGATAAGGTCCCAACAGAGAAACATGAAAGACTGGATGTACCTTCATAGAAGCCGGTAACTCCAGCCGGTATGCCACTAGATTAATTTGCTTCTGGATGATAAATGGTCCCAATCTTCGATAGTCCAACTTATCACATGGTCGCTTGGTCTTGATATTTCGTCGAAGAAGCCAGGCTTTGTCTCCAACTTTGAAAGTAGGTGGTGGATTCTGAAATCTATCTGTAGACATCTTATAGGATTCTTGAGCAGATTGTAATTGAAGCTTCAACATAGTTTGAAGCTCTGATAGTTGCTTTGCAAATCCTTCAGCTGCTGGATTGTTATTTGTTGACGGACTCAATAAATTAAGCTTCGGATGATATCCATAGTTGGAAAAGAATGGTGTTTGTTGAGTCGACGCATGGAGGGTGTTGTTATATGCAAACTCGGCTAGTGGTAGATATGCAGTCCAATCGTCTTGCTGATAGTTGATGCTGCATCGTAAGTACTGCTCCAAGACTTGGTTCACCCGTTCCGTTTGGCCATGAGTTTGAGGATGAAAAGCTGAAGAAAGCTTAATATCCACCTTCAATATCGCAAAGAGAGATCTCCAAAACTTTGACACGAACTGGGTACCTCGATCTGATATGATATCATCTTGTAGTCCATGATATCGATACACATTATCGAGAAAGAGTCTTGCTGTGACTTCACTGGATGATGTCTTCTTACAAGGAACAAAGTGTGCCATCTTCGTAAGCCGATCTACCACGAAAAAGATGTTGTCAAATGAGTTTGATGATGGCAAGTCCATGATGAAGTCCATAGAAATTGAAGACCATAGTCGACGTGGAATTGGCAATGGCTGTAGAAGTCCATAAGGGCGATGCCAAGGATTCTTAGATCTTGAACAGATGTCACAAGAGAGGACAAAATCTTTCACATCCTTCCACATTTGGGGCCACCAAAAATCTCGGGAAATAAGCTCCAATGTCTTGTTGAATCCAAAATGTCCCGCAGCTGAAAAATCATGGCGAGATTGAAGAACTCAAAGTCGTGCTAGTCCTTTTGGAATGTACAATCGCTCTTCAAAGTATAAAAGATCTCCCTCCACGTTGAACTTGTCGTCATTGGTACGTTGCTTGATATAAATGGCTACTAAATCTTTAATGGTTATAGCACGTACCTAGTTTAGGAAGTCAGCATCAAATGATACAATAGTAGCACAAAGTTGAAATCTCTCTGGCTTCAATAACGTTGTACATTGTTGATCAAACGTTGCTTTTCTAGCCTTTGGTGTAAGATACGATCTCCTTGATAAAGCATCGGATAGTCCTTGCTGCCTTCCAGGTCGATAAGTGATAACAAAATCGAATCTAGATAGCGACATATTCCACCGAGCTTGATGCCAATTTAAAACTCGAGCCGTCATGAAATACTCCAAATTCTTGTGATCTGTATATACGGTTACTGGATGTACAGCTCCTTCAAGAAAGTGACGCCATTCTTCGAAAGAATCCACTATAGCAAGAAGTTCCTTATCGTGGATCTTATAATTGATTTCAGCAGCAGAGAACTTCCGAGAATAGAATGCAACTGGATGGAGCTTCTTATCTTCACTCATTTGTGAAAGCACAGCTCCCAAAGCAAAATCTGAAGCATTAGTTTCTAAATAGAAGGCCTTTGTAAAGTCTGGATGTACCAAAATTGGAGCTGTAGTAAATGTTGTCTTCAAATCTTGAAACGCCTTCTCCACCAAAGGTCCCCATTCCAACTTATCCTTGCATGTTAATCGAGTGAGAGGAGCAGCAACTTGAGAATAATTCTTGATGAAGATCCGATAGAAGTTAGCAAAACCAAGAAAGCATTGTACGTCTCTAACCATCTTTGGAACCTCCCAAGACATGATTGCTTCTACTTTCTTGGGGTCCATCTTCAAACCTTCTGTAGTCACAATGAACCCCAAAAATTCCATCTCCGTCTGGTGAAATAAACACTTTTCTAATTTGGCATATAGTCCTCGCTTGCATAGTTTCTCCAAGACCAAACGAACATGCTCCTCATGCTCTTCCTCGTTTTTAGAGAATATTAGAATATCATCTAAGTAGATGACAACAAAATTGTCGAGGTGTTCTCGAAAGATGTCATTCATCATATGTTGGAAAACCGCTGGAGCATTGGTAAGACCAAAAGGCATGACATTATATTCGAAATGACCATACCTTGTACGGAATGCTGTCTTCCACTCATCTCCTTCCTTGATTCGTACGAGATTATAAGCTCCCCTTAGATCAATTTTTGTAAAGATCTTCGCACGTCCAAGTTGTTCTAAGACTTTAGAAATCAAGGGTAATGGGTAACGATTTTTCTTTGTTACCTTGTTGAGGCCTCGATAGTCCACACACATCCGTAATGATCCATCTTTCTTCTTCACAAATAAGATGGGTGCTCCAGTTGATGATTTTGAATGACGAATGAAGTTCTTGGCTAGATTCTCGTCGATGTACTTTCGTAACTCTGCCAACTCCATTTGCGATAGATTGTAGATTGGGCCAAAAGGTGGTTGTGCTCCTTCTTGTAAGTCTATGGCACAATCATATGGTCGGTGTTCCGGTAGTATGTCGGCGTTCTTCTTTTGAAACACATCTTCAAAATCTTTATATTGCTCTGGTATACTTGTTGTTGAGATCTTCTCCTCGGTAGTTGGAGCCGCATAAATGACAAATGGAGTACCTTCCTTAGATGATCTTATAAACGCTCTTGCTCCAATGAATAAGGATTTCTTTTTTCGAGGTTTTTTACTAGGTTTTTTCTTGGGTGGTTTTGTGGGAAAAGTCATCTTCCGCAACCTCCAATCTATCAATGGATTATGTTTTTCCAACCAAGAAATACCAAGAATAATAGGATTTGATGGGGTTCTAATAATATTAAAAATAATATGACTACTATGGTCTTTAAATGTTACTTCTATAGGTTTTGATTCATGGGTGATGCTACCAGACAATAAAGGTCGTCCATCTATGACCTCAACATGAACAGGTTTTGATTTTTGTACTAAAGGGATCTTATGACGCTTTGCAAATTCTTCGTCTAAAAAACAAGCAGATGCTCCTGAGTCTAGTAGTGCTAAGGTTCTCAGTTTTTGAGGGCCGATAAACAGAGGGATTGTAAAACAAAGTGCAGGTTGGGCAGAAAGAAAGGAACCTGATTGTTGTTGGGATATTTCATTGTTCAGCCGCACGGTTCCTACTATGGCTGGGCATCCTCGTTTTCCTGAATAAATACTCCCCTAGTCTTGACTATGCCTCGATTTTGCTTTTTGGGGCAGTTTCCGACTTTGTGGCCTTCTCCACCGCAATACAAGCATAAATTTTCCTCCATATGTCGCTTTTTTTCTTCTATAGTAAGAAATTTGATACGTACCGCATTAATTTGCATGTCTTCCACCTCTGAATGCAAATTCACACCGCTTGCCGACATAATTGGAGCATGGCGAATTGTATGTTGTCTTGAGCGTTGGTCTTGGCGACATTGGAATAGGCGATTATCGCACTTCACAGCTTGGCTAATGGCTTCATTGAGCATTCGTGGATCAGGAAGAGTTAACAGCAAATCCTTCACATCATCTCTTAAACCCCAATAGAATTGACTCATCAACGCTTCTTCATCCCAATTGATGTCGCATACTAATTGCCTGAAATCCGAAGCATAGACTGATGTAAAACGCATCCCTTGTCGTAGCGACCAGATCTTTGTTGTAGTCCATCCAACCTTATCGTGTTCACCAAATGCTTCCGCAAATGCTTCCAAAAAGGTTTCGAAGTTGTTTAATATGGATGATCGTTTCTCAAACAAAGGAGCAAACCATGATAGAGCTTGTCCCGTAAGTAAGTTTCCAACAAGTCCAACACGTGACTCCTTCGTTGGATATCTTTCGGGCTGTAAAACTGTTATCAACCTGATTTGATTGACGAATCCTCGAAACTTGGAACGTATTCCATCAAACTTATCTAGAAGGCTAACTCGAGGCTCCTTATATTGTAGAACTAGTGGTTCTTGTCGAACCTGAGGTAAAGTTGTTTCTCCAAGTGTCGAAATTTGAGGCTGGTGTAGTTTAGTTTGTGTTATCCCAGATATTCCATCATTATGAAGCCTTGCCACCACTCCTTCAATCTCTGCAGTTCTTTGTGATAACATAGCGAGGGCATTCATAATAGCATCTAACTTAGACTCCGAACTTTCTGTCATACTAATGTCTTGACCTCCGGCCATTCTAAAAGAAGGACAAAAATGACCCTATAAGAGGCAATATTGGTTTATAGGAGGATAATCCACAACCTATAAAACGCCTTAAGAATTTCAAGAAGAGGGGTAATCCACTCTCTCCAAGAAGAATAAGACTCCAATATTGTAACAGAAGAAGTATCAGTTTAGAAGAGGGTAATCCGCAACCTCTAAAAAATGCTAGTATACCTTCAAGTAGAGGGGTAATCCACACTCTACTAAGAAAGAACTAGCTCTGATATCTCAAGTTAGTGTAGTCTCGACAAACTGTCACGGACACAAAATACACACTTAAAATCTAACAAGAAGTTCAAGAAGAAGTTGCAGAACTAGATTAAACAGATGAGTACAAGAACAACACCAGAAAGGTGAGCTAGAACTCCAAGAGATGTGTTGTCGAGACTGAAGAACTCTTCAGCCTCGATCCCTATATATACTCCTACTTAGGAAGCTTCTCGAGCTACTTCTATTAACTAGGAAGCTTCTAGAAGGTTCCAGAGGCTTCCTTTCTAGAAGGTTCTAGAAACTTCTCGAGCTACTTCTATTAACTAGGAAGCTTTTAGAAAGTTCCAGGGGATTCCTTTCTAGAAGCTTCTAGAAACTTCTCTTCTAGAAGGTTCCAGAGACTTCCTTTCTAGAAGCTTTTAGAAACTTCTCTCTAAAAGGTTCCAGAGGCTTCTCTTCTAGAAGGTTCCAGAGGCTTGTTTTCTAGAAGGTTCTAGAAACTTCTCTCTAGAAAGTTCTAAGGAATATGTCCCTAACATCACATCAATAAATAAAATAATATTTAATAGCATGTAAAGTTTTCATAAGGCAAATAATAGGTGAATGTCCAAGTAGCATAATAAGATGTAAATTTTATAGTTAATTATAAATAGTTTGAGTAATAACTTTACTATTAGAATCAATCTTTACAAAGCAATGACAATATTTTTTGTCAAAATCCTTGTGGCAAGAAATTGTAATGTAATTTCTTTCTTTGCTAGTTTAAAGATGCTAAGCAAATGAATGACTTAAAAGAAAAAAAAAAAGAATGTGCATGATTATGAAGACTATTTCAAACTCTCAAGTGTTATTATATACTACTTTGCAAATGATGTGCACGTAATGTAAATAGACACCCAATCAATTGACTTATATTATTTCATTGATGAGTATGATAATTTTACTCATAGTAAACTTATTCTCTATCACACTCAAAGTTAATGTGATCTTTGTCAAATTAACATATCCTTGACTATATACAAATATATTTATATTATCTTATGTTTCTTTTATACCTTTAAAATATTCTTCTGTTGGTGTAGACATGTATGCCTCACTTTCTATTGCAAATTACAAATAATTATAGAATACATAATTCTCTCTCTTTTATATACTACATTCAATTTTAAAAAAAAACAAATTATAGTATATGATTAACAGGAAGAATATTAAGTATATAAATACTTATTGATATAATAAGATAAGATAAATAAAAATAGATATTAATAATAGGAATTAAAAACTATTTGGAATCATATAAAAAATCATGATTTTGTTAATCCAAATGTGGATGATGGTTTTAATGATGAAGAAGATTTGTACAATCTATATATTGATTTGTGATGATAGGTTGATTATTTTAGTAAAAATCTAAGTCATTTTAAAATTCTCATGTATATATATATATATATATATATATATATATTTATAAATTTTTATTTTTAGAAATTTTTATTACCTCATTAATTTTAGTAGAGATTCAAATACTAATATGATACTAAATTTAATTATTTTAAAATTTTAATACTAAAACATATACATAATAAAATAAAATTAGGTATATAATATATATAATAAAATAAAATTAGGTACTTAATATATATCTATATCTATTTATTTTTTATACTTAAATAATTTAAATACATATTATATTATTTGATAAAGATGGTTTTTTTAGCACTTTAACTGAAAAAAATCAAAGTGATAGAAAAAACGAGCTAAATAATGTTTAACACTTCATGGTTGTAATATACATCTAGGACTAAACAAAGACAAAAATACTATTAAAAAAAATACTTTAACTAGAAGGATAAAAAATTAAAATTTAATAATTAATATTTCTAAAATAGCACAAACTATTGAAGAAGAAAAATCTAAAAAGAAGACACACTTAAGAACAAGTTATAACATCCTACACATTAGTCCAATTATACAAAAGAAGATAGAAATTTCTTAAATTAAGTTCCTTGATTTAAGCAATATAAACAAGAATATCTAAGAAAAATCATTTAAAACAAAATAGTCATTGAAAATATACATGGACAATTAGAATTGTAAAAGTACATTGACAAGTATAACAAACAAAAGGTATATACAAAACTAATAATTATGAAAATCGATAGTTATAAATAATCATATAAATAAGAAATATTAAATGCAATTTAAAATATTGAATGCAATTATATTGTGTGAGTAAATTATAAAAAAAATTAATAATAAAAAAAAATTAAAAAAATCATTATCTATACTTAAAAATTTGATCTATTGAACTTCTAAAATAATTAATTATTTTTGCATTCTTCAAATCTACAAAATAATATTTTATATTTGTAATTCTAATCAAAGTAAAGTTTTAAAATAAATATATATTATTTTATTTACATATATTTTGAAACAATATAAGTAAGTAAAGTACATATTCTACATATAAGTAAGTAAAGCATCCATAAGTTTATATCTTGTATTTATTCTATCATCTATAAAGATTAATTTTTAAAAAAATAGAAATAAATATTAAAATAAATATTACTAGGAAAAATATTACCAAATTTCTTGTTCTAATTTATTTAAATATATTTTTAATTCTACAAATTAATTTCAACTACACATAGATGTATACTACTTGGGACTATTATAATACCACAATGGTTTTGTAAATAACCCTTAATAGAGAAATAATTCAAAAGACCTCAAATTATTTATTATATTATTATTTTTAAATTTTAAAAATCCTATTTTTTATTTTTTTAGCATCCTTATTTTAATTTATATATGCAAATAAATATCAAAAGTAAATAGGAGTTTTATCTTAATTTAATTATTGAAATAATTTTTAATCTATTAAATAATAATTTTAATTATTTGATATGCTAAATATTATGTAATACTTTTAAAAGATATAGTTTTTTTAATTATATCAATTTTTTATTAATACCAAGTCCTTTTAAATTCTATCAAGTTTTAAATATAACAAAAAAATTAATTAATCAAAAAACCTTAATTTTTTTTATATTTTCTTATTAAATAATAATATTTTTTGTTAAAATTAGATCTTAATAAATATCAATATTTTCTTTTAATTGTAAAGATTACATTACAAGCTAGCTATAGATTCTAAAGGATGTTAAGTTAAATTAAGCTACACCAACTATAGTAATTAGTATACATTGCAAAATAGTATGGATTCTTATATATTGAGGTCTCTATTAATTAATGTATAGCCAAATTAGTTTGTTACAACATTTGATAGGCAACCATCTCTTATCCAATTGCTACTATAGTGTATATTTGAGCAATATACTCTTGGTCTATTCTATTTGAGAATATTTATAAATAGTATAGTTGATTCTATTTATTCCAAGCCATAAATATTATAGATTACTAAATAGTGTGGTCTATAATAATTACTATAGTTGGTATAGTGTGCAATAGATTAGAAGAAGTTTTACAATCACTTTAAGTATAAAAAAATAATATGACCTTTAACTTCAACAAATGAACTAAAGCTTAGGTAATCAATAAGATATGACAATTAATGATAGAATATAGTCAATTAATGTAGAATAGAATTCTAACCAATAATATCAAGCTATTAAAATCAAATCAATTCTTTAAGAAATATTTTTAAAAAGATGGCATGCAAACAAGAGACTAAATCAACAACAAAGTCTAAAACTGGTATTAAAATCTTTGCAATAAAAGTCATTGCATAGTGTAATCTTTTTATTTGCTTAAAAAGTAAGAAGAGAATAAAAGGAAAACAACAATAGTAAGCAAAGAAGAGAAAAGAACAAAATAAACAATAGAAGAAAGAAGTGACCAAATTGATTTTTTTTTGGTCAAAGTCCCTTGTGTAAAAGGTGCACTTTTCATCAGAGCTACAGAAATAGAACATTACATAATGCAGAGAAGAAGACTATGCAAAACCTACCAACTGAGAAGCTTACATGAGCTTTTTAAGTCTCCACCTTTGACCTTACCACACAAGTTCCACTTAAGAATCACCTGCTAATCAGCATTTTGTAGTTACAGTCGTTGAGGTGCTTCTCCTAAGATATCTGTGGCGTTGTAGCAGCAGTTGGAACTTCCCATACTTTTTTGCGATGATGGTGTGGAAGGATTGAAAAAGCCCGAAAAGACTCATAAATGAGGATTGGCTTCTGTGGGTGGTGATCTCAGATACATAGTAAACATAAAATTAATAATTGAGGCAGGGTATAACGAAATTGTCAACTGTGATGCTGTTTAGACTAGGATTTTTAGACTCTGTGCTACGATGACTTTGGTGATCATACTTTAATACGCAGACAAGGAATTGAACGTTTAGAGGAGAAAGATGTCCCATGAGAAGCTGGAGGCTTTGCAGCCAGATTTTATGAAACAAATATTGAGGTCATTAGTGACTAATCCCCCTAACGAGGAGGCTGAATGGCATGAATTATCGACATAGAGCTAAGATTAGTTACTAATCTCCGCTAAGTTGCTACATTTAGTATTGAATAGCGGATATTATTTCTAATCCATACTCTTGAATTAATCTGAATCTCAACATAAACAATGAGATTCTGCATGTTTGAAGGTTTTCAGTAATATAATGAGCGAGTGGCAGACACCGGGCACCTACTTGTGTTAATCGTCATATATGTATATAGTACAGCCCTCTGATTAAACACATCTTCACACTCGAGCATAAACCGGCCATTCAGAAATTCTCTTTGTGGAAGGAAAATTTTGTGGACGACTCCTTTGTGTAGGTTCGAGATAGAGTCTCAAGCTCGTTTACTAGTGCTGCAGGGCCACAGTAGAAAACCCCTGCGAAACTTGCACGATGGAAATTTTTAGCTTAGCAACCCTTAAATGAATGACTCCGACCCATAAACTAACCAAAACGTTGATTCAGAAAATTCAAGTTTGCTTCAGATCATTTCTTACCGATTCGCTTTTCAGGGTGAGTGAAAGTTAGATTTGCAAAGACATCCTTCCAGTTGGGCCTAGCAAAATGTGTCCGTGCCTGCGAGGATTAAGGAAGAAAACATGTTAGTTCAGTGAGTTGACGTTGCGGAAAGAGATGGGTACATCATGGAACTGAACAGAAACTTTCGGAGAAAGATGGAAGCTGGTGTTGAATGACACATACTCGAGTCCCGGAAACGAGGTCGACTCCGTTCTTGGCGTGATACAACGACTGTAACATCGTGACCAACGTCGAGCGAGCATCACCTTCCTCATACACACTAGTCAAATAATTGTGCATCTCAATGGACTCCTTGTTATCGATCTCTTCGACTTCTCGCATGATTCCTCTGAACCAGTCGAAGGAGCCTTGCTCTCGTGTGACCCAGTAGAAGTAAGCTTTCGGTTTCCTCTTGCTTTTCTTCTTTTTCTTTGGACTTTCGGTTGGGCGTAAACTTGGTGTTAAGCTCTGCAAACAGAAAATGAATGATTTGAATATAAATAAAGCAGTGTTATAAGGAACCATTACTCGAAGCAAAATGCTAGGGGAAGCAAACGGAGCTCTCAAACGACATGATTCACGATCACATGGTTTCATTACCGGATCAGAAAGGTCATATCTGGTGTGATGAAGCATGTCCTTGAGGATACTAATAAATGGCGTTGCTCCAATTCCGAGTCCAACCAGGAGCAGCACATCATATTTCAGGTAGTCTTGAGCGGGAGCTCCATACGGACCATCGACGAACAACTTTGGGAATCTGCAGACACACACAACAATTGGTGAGACAAGCGCTTGAAAGTATACTACGCTCTATTATTGAGTCATACCAAAGCATTCTAAGGTCTTTTTGGTGAAGTCCAATACCGTGGTGATCATTTAGTACCTTGCAGCTAGAGTCAGCTCACCACTGAGGCCATAATTGTTGATAGTTTGAAGGCACGTTCGTCCACCGCAAGCCTCAGAGAAGATTTTCTTCATCTCCGCAGTCCAGTCACCCAGTGTGCGGATGTGAACACTGAGGAAAGGGTCACCGGGGGCAGACGTTATGGAGAATGGGTGCCATTCAAAAGAGGAGATTTGGGGGCACTGCAAGAAGAGGTACATGCCGCTCTTGTACTTGAAGCCCTGGGGTTTTGTGATGTGGATAGCAAGGACGTTACCGGTGTAAATTGCAGCCTGCTTCGACCAGGAGCGATGTCAATTCTACTTCTGAATGGAAGTATCAGAAATTGCCAAGTCATTAGATCCACTTGCACAGAACACAGTGGAAGATGAATCCCCACCTTCACGATCTCCACTTTGCTGGAGTTGGTGCGGTACAATCGCAGCATCCGTTCGCCTGCGTATAAAAGTAAGGGGATAGCGATGTACATCCATGTCTGCACCCACACACACCTCGAAGCTCAGACACGAACGTTGACACATTCGCAAGTTTTGAACTCCATATGCAATTTGAGCGACATCGGTTTGGATTGGCGTAAGAAGAACCCATACCGTTCGCTTGTACCATGGACCAGCAAGAAGTAGCTTGATGGAGTGGACCATGAGGAGTGCGTATACAATCACGAACAGGTGATGTGAATACCAGAATGCATTGAATCCCGTCAGACGCTGCAATGGCCACGGAAGCTTCACCATGCTGCGACGGAACCAGTGAGTGGCTAGTAAGAAGGCAATTATCATGAAAACCACCATGAGAATACCCGTGATCGCCACTGGCATCACTGCAATGTTAGCGTAGGTTGGGTGCTTTTCGAATTCGTCGCCGAGGTACTTGAAGAATTTATCATCGCCACTTTCGACGAATTTGGGAATGTCGCAGGTTATGTGACAAACACCATGAATGAACACCCCGGCTGCTATACCTCCGGCTATGATCTGCGTAAAACCACTTTTGCAATCCCTGTCAGATGCCTCAACAAATTTCTCTCACGGCTTCACCACCTAGCGATCGATTCCAGCTTAATCACTCTGATTCAGGAGAGACTTTCCTTGTGAAAGTCGAGATTGTCGTCGAAAGGAATGATCTTTCCTAATCGCGTGGACCTCAACCGTGTGAGCGTGTTGCGGCAAACGGGCAGGAGAACGAGCGCCATGTTCAGCTTCAAAGTCTCAGCTGCGCCCTTGGCGACGCAAAGACAGTTGCCCATGATTGGAAACGCAGCGTGCTCCCGATACTGAAAAAACTTCCAAATGAAAAGTCCTGTCATGGCCATCATCCACAGAGCCAATATCCACAACCGTTTCCAATTATCCTGAAAGCAGTTCCTCGTCTTCTCAGCGAAGCTGCGAATCCTGGATCGCTTGCTCCTCTTTATCAACAATTGGTGGTTGTTCATTGTTGCCTCTTTTCCATGCCCCGGCAACACCGATTCGCGCAACAATGTCTCTAAATGACTCAACTGCGTACATCAAAGTCAATTTAATCTGTAACTTTTACAAAAGATGTAATACATCTACTGTTGAGAATCTAAAAATTCGAGTACAGATGGGGGTGATTGCGGAAGACTTCAAGTGTTACCTCTATGTAACCATTACGATTCACATCAAGTTCTTCCATAATAAGGGCTGCATACTCTGCCGCCTGCTCCTTCAGTTTTGACAACTTGTTCGCACTTGCACTCAACATGATCACTTGCTTCACTTCCTCGCCTGAAATTCGACCGTCCAAATCCTTGTCACACCTGTCGAAGGATCCGAGAATTCTTCCATTCAGCTTACTCAAATCAGATTCTAATATGATCAATAGGAACACGCTGAGCCAAAGCACCTCTTCATCCTCAAATCAATCCTAACACTCAACTCTGGAAACAGGAAATACGGAAAGAGGGTGGACTTAGATGAACTTTCTAGGGGGAAGATTCATGAAACGGTCGGGGCAGTTTACAGGTCAAAGAACATCTGCATCCTGGCGTCGAAGCTTTTATCTGTGATTTCCAACCAAAACTGGTATAAGCCATCTTTGCTGATGCTATTCACCTTCTCGCCTTTACGACGCACCAACGCATCAAAGAGCTCCAGAGCAAATTCCTTGGATTCCTTCATTCCTACGAACACAACAAAGCAACAATCCTTGTTTATTATGTCCACACAAAGCATTCCATTACCGTTGTTCCTGGTTGAATTGAAGTCCTTCGTAACAAGAGAGAAATGCAACGGATCATTCAACGCACCGATGCATTCGGGAAAATAGAAACGAGGCAACATAGAATCAGCGTCACGAAGCTTGTGAAACCGTTCTTCTACTTTCTGCCACGACTTCTTTTGGTCTGCGGTAGCAGTGGCCTTGCTGATACACCGCACAGCTTTGATTGCATATTCCGCGCGCGAAGTACTTTTTTGCATTTTCCTGGTTGAGCCACAGTTTCCGAGCTCGGAATCCAGAACTCCCCGCTCGTCCACGGAGTTGTCCAAATCTTGAACCCTGGAAGCACTTCGTGGATATCGATGGAACTCATTGCTCAACTGTTTCACCATATTCCCCACAGTAATGAAGCTCTCCCGGAACGACGTCGAACACGAAGCCCTTGAGCCTGAGACGATGGCTGACATAGAGTTGCCCCAATTGGATGGACGACTCTCTCTCCCTACCGAATCGCATTTTTCCCGCGCGTGGATCTCCGCAGCTGCCAATAATGGCAACTCGGAATTGGCAGCGGGAATCACGCTTCTCAACGTAACATGATCTTGACTAACCTCAAAATTAAGCTCCAGCATTGCATTCCCTTTGGAGTATACATCTTCGCTCTCTTCCACCGGTGACTTCGCTGAGCCGCTGCACTCCGCCTCCAACATCCTCAGGTCTAGTAAAACCTCATCGGACTTGAAGGACCTCTTCATATTGGACTCCCGACTCATCAGCCGCACTATACTGCTGGCTCTGCTTTTGTCCATATTTTCGTTTGATATAGTTACAGCCACCAAGTGAAGCTCCCACGCTTCTTTCTTTTCAATGCACTATTTCTAGAGTTTACCAAAGCCCAAAAATGAAATATAAAACTTAGGTAACGATCGATGTAGAGTTTGAGTACATAGACGTAAGGATCCTCTCGTGCATAGACCCGTGGTTTCGGAGAAAGTAACAGGTTGAAACTTTCACGCAGTCCTCTGCACGTTCGGAAATGGAACGGTTGCGCAGCTGTATAACTACTTTTTCTACAGTGGGAGATCGACCACTTTTTAGACGACGACTTGGAGCAAAGTTTCGGGCGAAACTCTTCAACGCCGACATTCCTTAGTCTAGTTTCTGCACACCTTTTCTACTTTGTTTTCCTCGATACACACTACAGACTACTAGGTCGTTCAGTCAGAACTGAATGCGCTTTCTCGTATGGCAGAAGGACCTCCTCTCCTGTCTTGCTCGGCGCTTTCTAACCTTGGACAACAATCAAGTATTTATGGCAAGTAAAGCTAGACCAAGGCCTCTCTTTTCAACATTGATTACGATTAGCTTCATCACCACTAGCTTAAGATATCCAACAGCAGTCCATTGGCCTCCTCTTTCTCAACACACCCCTGCGAACTACTCCCCGTGCCGAAACCATATCTGAAGGAGCCCTGCGTGCACTCAGTACAAATATGCGTAACACGCCTAAATTCTCTAACTACATCTCTCCCAGAGCAAAACACGTTTGCTCTGGCACAGGAGATTCAGAGAGAGCACTTCAACAGAGGCGCACACAGTGAGTACATAGCCCCATAGTCCTCTTCCTCCTGCATTAACTTCAGGTCGCCAAGCAACTCCCTCTGACAGCATTAATTCATTGCAATAACGTCAGATTCAACATCACTACCCGTACCCTCCCCTTCAATGCAAACGGCGAGGTGCAGTGACACGTAATCAATTGAACCAAATTTTGCGTGCATCTGCTGGTGTCGACGAGCATCTTCCAGATTGCGATCGATTCTCTTCGAAGGTTTTAGATTGACGCAGGAATCAAAGAACCAAAACCGAGTTCCTCGATGACGATTGCCGTAGATGGATCAGTTGGGTAACTCGATTACTTCTGGCGTGGACGGCATTAATGAGATCAGGCAGGACGCAATTGCAGTGGTGGACTAGCGACTCAAGATACAGAAGTTCAGCTCGCGACTTGTCGCTGCGAAACATCGAGCGCGCAACTTATCTCCTTCACCTCGTCGTGAGCAATTTCGATAAGTGAAAAGAATCAGAGCACAGAGCAGTGACGAGATAACTTTAGTGATGGACAATGGCGACAGTGGAAACTTTTCCTGGGGCCGATTCGGTGAGGAAGAAAATCCTCCTCTCCCGAGGTTTGAAACAAATTAATTTAATTTAATTTAATTATAGTGTTTGGTAATTAGATAAATCTTTTGGGTATAGGTGTGCGAAATTGTTTCCATGTATCTATTTTTCTGACTGTGATATTTATTACCCTACTTCAGAGTTTCCGTTTTGATTAAGAGTTCTGGTAAAATTCTTGCACACAGTACTTGATTGTCAACTTTAGTTCTAATTTTTTTAAAATTAGTTAGTTGTCATATTTTTATAGATATAGACAAAAATTGCACTTTGTCTACTGAAATGTTTCAATGATGAGTAGATCTTTTATATCAAAGATTGCAAGCATATTGTGTTCATATAATCATTTTAAATCATGTAGCATTATAAGTATATATATATATATATATATCATCTCAAAACATGTCAAGATGGTAAAGAATCAGAAAATAAAATAAACACATGAGTTTGCACGGTCTTTAATATTGAAATTTAAAAATCTTGTATTGTTGTTGAGCTTAAACCACAAAGTATTGGAAACCAATTAAAATGTGTTGTTGATTACTAATTCACATTTAAGCATCAATAGTTTCAGTGAAAACCTAAAAAAGCCCATGTAGAACTTTGGTTTTTTATTGACATGTTCTTTAATTACATGTATCATAATATAGTATTAAACCATTTTTCTCGATTTAAGAGAGAAAAGAGTTAGTCACAAAATTATGTCTTAGTGAATAAATTAATTGATATGTAATAACATCATAAAAAGGCTTTCATGCATTCATTAGAATGTGTGTTTCAATATATATATATATATGAAACCAGAAAGCTGATGAATTTTAGATATCTGCATGTTATGTGGATAATAATGATCACTGTACATATATACATGTCCAAACTATTGATGAGCATGCAATTTGGAACTAGTTTTATTTGAATTTAGAAAAGTTTTTTAATTTTTTTGTGTCTCCATCAACTCTATTCATTAATAGTTTTGAGTTAAAGGCTAATACTTTACAACTTGCAAATACAACACAGAAAAATTAATAATAATAATAATAATATGAAAACGGTATTTGTGTAGTCCATTTAAAAATTTCTCTTAAAATAGCAACCCTAAATTTACTTAGTTACCACAAACCCCTTGTTCATTGTTTATACTTGTCAAGTGATACACTTTTATCTCACAGACCAACTCTTTGTCAAAAAGTGCACAGTAACTTTTACTTTTCTTTTTATAGTGGACACTCGTCCACAGTACCGAGAATTCTCATCTGTACTTTCAACGAACAGAGTCGAAAGGCGTGCACCAGCTGTAATACACACATCCACCCCCATTCACTGCCCACCTGGAAGCTAACCTCCCAGCTTATCATCCAACAAAAGTTTTAATTGATTTATGCCTCGTTCTAGAAGAAGGATGACTTTTGCATCACCCCTTCGACTTCATTTGTCAAACTGTGTGGGAAAGTCAACTCCATGTGGAGCACAAAAGTCAACCGTTAATGCGTTCGTGGATGGATGAAGTCAGCTCAAAATAGGGAACGAGAGGTACCTGAAAAATCTACATTTGGATGAAGTCAACTTCTATTCAGTCATCAACAACATTTGTGGTTGGTTACTCATGGGGACTAGTTAAGCGAGTAATGTGTTACTGAAGTGTTGTCGAATAAGTCTGTATTGCAGTCACAAATTAGAAATGTTCTTTTATTCCTAATGAATAGTGATGTTTAATTTAAATTTCACAATACTCCACAGTTCATATTTGTTTGAAGTGAATCAATAGTTGATGCATTAAAAAATTTGTTATGTTTTATCCACTTTTGAGATGAATGAGTACTAGGGGAAATTCAATAAATCAAATTGGACTCTACTTTTTATCCAATAAATATAGTCATTTTGAAATTATCACTACTTTCAACATACATGGTATTATATATTCATAACTACATTTATAAAGGGCAAGATTGTACAACAATGGAAATGAGAGGATGATAACAAACAATGTATTAATACATTGTATATTAGAGCTTCAAAGATAGCATGGCATTTGTATGGAATGAAAATGCATGAAAAAGTTTCAAATGCAATTCAATTGATATTACATCTTCCTAGAATAAATCTCTATAAATTTTTGATCCAAATAATGATGCAGCTAAAATCTTAGTTTGTAGAGAGTAGCGAAAAAAAAAAAATTGATAATATTTTTTGAAATATGTGAATTTATAGAGATTGCTTGACAATACAAGTATAAAGAGTTTTTACAATATTTTGTCTAAAACAATATATCAAAGAAGTTGACAATAAGACAATGTGGATTTGTAATTGAAAGCTTTTATTTTATTGATCCTATTCCAAGAGAAAGATTTTATCTTCAACTTTGTTTAACAATGGTATTGTCATGGATATACATATTTATTCCAATATTAATCTATATAATTAGATAGAAGTAGATAAAAGTAGATTAATTTCATAATAACTTTTAGAAAAGCTTCTTAGAAGCTTCACAAACATGGTTTTGACTTTACTTATGTTTATAGTTTTTTGATAAGTTAGAAACTTAGTTAACAAGTTAAACATGTCTCATACATATTGATATCTTATAGAACAAGCTAAGTATATGGCAGACATATAAAAAAACTTGTCTTGTAAGTTAAGATATGTGTCTTACAAAGTCAATACATGTTGGAGGTCTTATAGAACATTGCCACATAGCTCTTAATTAGATAGTATATATGGAAGCAAGAGTTAAGCCTTCTTCATTGTTGTCAATGTCTTTCTAATTCTTAGTCTTGTTTTAAGACTTTTTAGTCTTCTTCTCTTTGGAAATAGCCATTCTAGTTTAATAATAAAGCTAATTTATTGGGTTATAAAGATAATTGATTAATAATGAATATTATAAAGCTAATTGATTAAGTTATAAAGATAAGACTTTTATTTAGAGACTGTAAGAAATAATTGATTTTTTATCCAATGTTTACATTATGCCTATCAATTATAAAGATTCCATTCAAATTGTAACAAATATAATTTTTAATAAAGATATGATTTACAATGATTATTAACAAATCTCAAAGTCAATTATTAATAAACATAGAAATAGATCTTAGAATCCTTACATTTGTACATAGATAGTTGTATGTTGCTCTTTTATAATGCACTTCTCTCAATATATTTAAGACTAAATATTCTAAAAATAATAAAGACTAAAATAGTATCACAAATATAATTTATTCTTAAAAAATTTCCAACTTAGCTTTTTAAATTATTGTAATAAAAAAAAATGTTTGCCAATTCCAATGAAGAAATACAAATGATTCCATTGTTATGCATATATTTTATTTATTTATTTATTTTCTTAATCAATATTTCTTTAAAAGTCATCAAATTTTGACTTAGCAACCACAAATTATAATTTCATAGCTTCTTCATAGCTAACAATATATATTTTCATATATATATATATATATATATATATATATGTATGTATATATAGGTGTATATATTATCATATATAATTATATTACCATGTGTAATTATATATATAATAAATTTAAATTTTATATTTTTATTAGTTTTATTTATTTAAATTTATATATATACATAAAATGAAAATATAAAGCTTATAGATGTTTGTTTATATATATATATATATATATATATATACAAATATGTAAAAGAAAGATTGCCTTTGATTTTTTGCCCTTCAATGAAATCCCTATTCATATCCAAGAATGTTGGTAAGAAAAAAAAATTAAAATTAAAATTCTATAATTTACATTGAAATTTTGAAAGGAAGAATATAACAGATTTCAAAAACTTCAATAGATAATTCAAGTGAAATAATTCTATTATATTGTGTGGCAAATTAGTTAAACAGGTTTTCTTTTTTCTTTCTTTCTTTCTTTCTTTCTTTATATTTATTTATTCATTTATTTATTGATGAATAAACACAAGTAAATCACAATAACGTTAAAAAAAAAAAAAAAAAAAAAATGCTAAACATTCTTTTCATTTTATCCAATTTATCTTTGGCAATTGCTTCATGAGCATAAATTCCATATTCATAACCACATGGAACTTTGGAAGGAAAATTTCCACGACCATTGGAAACATGTCAAAATCCAAACTCCCAAAAGCAGCTCCACTTCAACGAACGAAAAACAGCATATCATCCAATGAATGAATGATAAGAAGTGTTCTCCATCTACCTGCTTGTGGAATAGAGCCATGGGTGTTTTTGTGACTAGATTTTCAACCCCTCAACAAAAACAACAACAACAAATAATAATAATAACAATAATCAGATCATGATAAGTTGAATTTGTGCCCAAAGTGGGGCAAGCTAATCAGGCAGTCCATCAAATAACTGCCTTTCTAGAAGCTTCCACCCAACATTTGCCGCAGCTTCCAGGAAGGTTCAATGATGGCAAGGAGCAAGGGAAGGATGGAGGATGCTGACATGGCATAACTTGACCCCTCCAGCTGGCATGTTCAAATGTTAGTCTAAATCCAGGTCAGCATGGTTTTTCTAAATGGCATTCTTATGAAATAATTAGTTATTTAATGATTTATTGATTGATTGTGAGTGCGTATGAAACCAATGATGATTACCTATTTTTCTGAAGAAGATTAAAAAATTAAAATTTTAAATAAAACATTCATATCTTTGTTATCATAGTATGTTGTCATTTGGCTTTTAAAGTATACAAAATTCCTTTTTTGTTGATAATTTCTGAAGAATGCTTGTTGGAATATCTTTACGTGAATATTGAGGTGCATTTTGAGTTTAGAATATGCAAGAAATAAGGAATTGTCGAAGCACATGAATTTAATTGGAAAATTTTGGAGTTTCTAAAATATGCTAATGAAATGATTGCTAAAAATTTATATTCTATTTGGAGGTTTTAGAAATAAAGTCCAAACTTAATCATGTGGGTTTATTTTATTTTATTTTGTTTCCACTAAAAATACACTCAGAATGAGCTTAGTCAATGGGATTCAAATCAATAAATATGTGAAAATGTGGTTTTTACTCATGATTATAAAGTGGTGAATGCTTTATTTCATATCTTTGTGATAAAAAAAACCAAGGTAGATTTTAAACTATTTTATAAATAATGAGGATAACATAATTTTTTATAGCAAAAAGCACTTATTCATACGTCTATATATATATATATATATATATATGTGTGTGTGTGTGTGCATATAATTCATTTTTCTTACGTTTTTAAACAATATTTTAAACTTTGGATTTTAAAGTTTCTGTACAATATCTGAATTTACTTTATAATTTTATGTTTGAAATTTTTTATGTATCGTTTTTATAATTTCCCTCATCAAATATTCTCATCTTCGATATGTAATCAAAAAAGTCTAAATGTATTACTTGTGCCAACTCAATGAATCCAAAATTTTCTTGACTCAACTTTGCTTCAAGATAAGCATTATATTAGTAAACATCAACAGTTTATATTTTTATGAATTCTTTGTTCTTTAAAATCTTGATGTTTTCAGAAAGAAAAAAAATTGGGCATTTCAAACCTTGCTTTCTTATTCCTTCAAATGATATTTTTAACTTTTTATATGATGAGTTAATAAAATAAGAATTTTAGTAATTTTTTCATTTTACAAAATTATAACATTTAATTCTTTTCCTTTTCCTTTATTCTTCTTTCTTATATGCTGAAAATTTATTTTAGAAACAATTTTCTTGTTCATTTAAAATCTGGAAGGCTTTGAAATTTCACAAACAATCGCAGCGGAAGTACAATATTGATTTTATTCTACACTTTTACAAATAATACCCTATTAAATAGTCAGACGGTTTACTGCTTATGTTAATATTCATGATACATTTATTTTGATAAAATGATTTTATCATGGATCCATACACAACATTCCGTAAATTTTGGAAGGCTACATTTATAATCCTTTGCCATAGAATTTGTATTTAGTCGAATGGTGGTAGAAATAAAATTTAGTATGATCATCAGCATTGCATTTATAAAAGGTAAAATAAGAGAATACAGTAAAAATGGTAATTGCGTGGCATGGATGATAATGCATGAAATATTATTACACTAGCCATGAGCATTCATATTAACAAAGAAATCTTACCAAATTATTTTAAATTTACACATGGTTCTTACAGAGATTTTGTATTAACTTGACTTGAATGGATTTCTGATTTCACAGTGTGGTTGCACTAGAAAAAATAAAAAATATCATGCACTAATTATTGTACTACATCTAATCTAAACATCCGGCACAGCTCATCTAATGCTGACGATGATAATCACGGAATGTTGTGTATGGAGATCAATTATAGAGCGAGATAGCGCGAAATGATATCTTCCACAGTCGTAAAAGCTTCCTCGAACGTCGAGATCTCCATGCCAAACTTGAAGTACTGGTGCAAGTATGCTCGTGATGCAAACATCCCGTACGCCCTGGAGAGAGCCCTGAATGTGCACATTACAGTCGACTGACAATTGCATAGTAAACCTGCTGACATTTCATACTTGCCGAGCTTGGCAGGATTCACAGCGACGCTCAAGTGATCCACTGACCAGACAGGGTAAAGGCTCTCGTGCTCGAATCTGCTCACATCTGCGGTGAGGCTACCGCTTCCCCTCAACACTAACATGTTGGCAAGACATCGGTTGACATTCGGGGTGTTACCGAATCGTGACACCTTTGAACCCAACAAGGTATCTTTCTTTGCTGACGGCAAGATCAAGTCCAGATCAAAATCTCCAAGAGCTTCAGTCATAAGCATTTGTTGTAACTGTTTAATTTGTGCTCCCCAATTGAAGGTGGTGAAATTCAATGACTTATTTGAAATCTGCAGTTATTCAAATACAACCAAACAATTCAGCTTCGTCATAATGGCAGAGGATTGTGCCCTGAAAGAAAACTTTCTGGGAGAATAAGGTGTTGCATTAAATGACTTACCTGTGGAGTAAATCTCAAAGAGAGCATGCGATATCCAGGATGAGCACACAATTTTGACACCAAATCGGATAGTAAGCGGACAGGCATTCCAGCTCCGTATATTCCACCCTTAATACCATCCTCATCCTCATATTGACCTTTGTCTCGGAATGTCTTTCGGGGATGCTCGTTCCGTTCAGAGGGACAAACTGTTCGCCATGAGGCAGGGAGGAATATGGACGCCAGAGAATTAGCTACCACGTCATTCATGTGATCAAAAGACGACCTTGGTATTCCAAGAGTTTTTCTACATATAGACGAGAGGGCATCATTCTGCGAGATGATGATGCCGTCGGCCGATTCTTGGAGTTTCGCTAGTGTGAGCAGCGCATTGTAGTTCTGCACAATGACCTCGCCACTTTCATATGGCCAGATGCAGTGGCTCAGGACACATTTGGATGGGTACTCATCCTTCAGCAGCTCTGTCACGTATGCACCTGCATGTGCATGGAAGTAGGCCACTTTCGCTTAAAGGGAATGGGGGGAACCTAAAGCTGGATTTAGAAGTGATTGAATTCCACATTACGCACATCCCATGAATAATGAAGAAACTGTGAACACATACCAAGGCCGGAACCAGTACCGCCAGCCATGCTTTGTGCGGTCAGAAAACCACCAAACATGTCACATGCCTCCACCTGAAAAAATTGATTTGAATCATGCTATGAAGCAGAAGAGCCAGGTCTTGAGGTTCGGATGTGCACCCGGATCACTTGCCCAAATGTATAGTGATCAGGCGCTTACAGAACAACCAGCGACTCTCCTAACATAATTTTTGGGCAGCAAGTTACCGTGAGCAAGTTTGTCCGGTTGATTTTAATAAGTTCATCTTAGCACCACCTGCTGTTCTCGTGTGGGCTGAAAATTACGAGCGCACATTCAACGAGTAGAGCAGTGTTAAAGCTGATTAAGGATCTCCACAGGACGCTTTGCTGCATAGCTAAAAGCACACACCTCTGCAGTTTGACTGGTTTTCAAAGAAAAAGAATTGTATGATCAGTGAGAGAATTATGGGTGTAAGGACCTAACTCAAGCCGAATAACATTTGAGATTGCTTCGCTGCATCGTGGCCCATGGACGTAGTACCCTCGAGCCCAATTGTTTCCTGACCCGCTCTCTTGCGTCACCTGACGATATGGGCAAAACTTCCAAGATGTTTCACTGCGCTGATTCAATCCTTCTACTCGCTTTATTGCTGACGAGATCACCTTCAAGAGAGTAGTTCCACATCACAAAAATTTACATGCAGGAGCAAAAAGTCAACATTCCTTCTTCAATGAAGGCGAAGGGGGTCATAGATTATTTTTCCTCAATATTAAACTGCAAATGTATGTACCTTTGGTTCCATGTCAATGAGAACAGCCCGCGCTACACGGCCTCCCTTAGTACCCTCTCTGAAAAACCCGCTATTCTGCATGGTTGGATTAGATAAGTTGGCGAGAGCAGTGAAGAAGGAAGTATAGAGCTGATTTCCTCCCTGGCCCAGTTGCACCACTACACAGGATGCGGACGACGATTCCATCCGACTTAACAGTCTGTTTGCAGCTTTTTTAAAAGAGGTGAAGTTCAAAAAACTACTCTGCATGTTCTGCACCGTGCAATCTTACGCGTGCTGTTGGATAGTGCAACATCAATCCCTAGAGTTTATAGAGCGTTCAATATTGGCATTACGTTGACACTGTATAAAGGCAACACGTCGAGCTCTCCTTTTAGGTACGCCTTTTCTGATTCCTGAACTTTTTGGTACCAGAGTCACACCAACCTGAGTGATCACAGTTAAGGAAGATGGGCCCCGTTTGATACACTACCCCAAATTGCAAGAGCAAGTTAGCATTGCGAAATGTGCCCGATTCTGAACAATGTTCAATAACAAAACCCTTCGGACAATCATGAATGCATCTCGATGTCAGAAACAATACCAAAGCAAACCAAAACAAGAAGATGCTCAACTTGTGAAGAACAAGAATCAGGTTTGTGCCAGATCCACAATCAGTGTAATCATTGAATTGATTCTTGACGAGTACGTGTGCTCCATTGCAATCACACTCCAGCTCTCTCTCCTCATCCATCTCGTAAAAACAATCTTCCAACCCTTCAGATATCTCCAATGAACCATATTTCACAAAATCAAAAGGCACAACAGCCCCAACTCGTATCTCCAGTCGTTCTGATCCATCACTAGAAATGATCTGGCGCTTGTCGATGGTATATAACACCCTGAAAAGATCGGTGGGGAGAGCGGGTGAACCTAGCTAGGATTTAATGCCAGCCCCCTATCAACCACCAAACAAAGCAACACTTACGCCCTCTCCCAACTCGGAACAACCTTCCGATTTAACCTGCGGCACTCCCACTCTATCGAATTTCTGCGTTTTTGTGAGTTTTGCAACACCACTCCTCTGCCCCACACCGCAAGACCTCCGATCCCGTTCGTTTCGAACACATTCCACCGCCATTATTTGGCCCGCCTTGGAATTAACGCCTCCGATTTTGATTCTGTCTTTGCTAAGGCGGATGTGCTTCATAATAAACATGTGTCTCCTCAAGAGTAGGATTTCTAAACCGGGGATTGGACTACGGAAAGACTAAGCAAAGAATGAGGGTGTTGGCAATTAATTTCCAAGGGGGGTTGAAGATGCTGGTGGGAAATAATTAGAAAATAAAATCACATTTAAAAAGAAAAGATAAGAAAAAAAGCATGAGTTATTATAAATCCACTTTAAAGTTCAGTACCCTACATACAAAACAAGTGTTTTACTTTTTTCTTGTTTCTTGATTTGAAAAAGCTATGTTACATTTGGTTGTTGATTTATTTTTTAAAACTTCTATTTATACAAAGAATTTGGTTATTAAAGTTGCATTCACTTACATGTAAAACAAAACATTTTGTGTGCAATATGGCTAATGCAAAGAGTGTTTTTATATTTTTCTATATAGATTTTTTTTTTTTTTTTTTTTTTTTTCAAAAAATTGATTGTTGTTATTTTTTTATTATGTTGTATTTTATATTATTATTATTATTCATTGTTTTTGCTAAACTTAATGGTTTGATAAGTCTACTCTAAAAGTAATCACAGTTTAGAATGATGTTGGAATCAATGACTTCGATTGATTATTGAATTATTTAAGTTTTTATTTTACAAACCTATTGAATAAATTTACTGAATCAATTTCCTGCACAGAAAATTTGTTAAAATTCAAAAAATATTAATATACAATTATGCTTAAATCTTTTTTAAATCTTAATTTTCTATTTTTAGATTCAATAAAATTTATTCAAAATTTAAAAAAATTGGTTAACATACAAGATTTTATACTTGTTAAATATATTAATAGGATATTGCTAAAAAATTGTAAGAATAATTAATAAAATTAATTGACACTTATATTAGATATTGACAAAGACACATTTTGATTGGATGTTGAGAAAGGATTTTGAGAGCTTAATGAATGCAAAGTGGTTGAGGCATGGGTATCTCCAAGAACCAAGTTATTGGGATTCAATTATAGTTTTTTTACTAACCAAATTAAAATGGATTTTTTCCAGCCTTTCTTCATGGAGAAGGATGTGTGCATTGCAATCCAAGCACAATCAAAGGTGTGGTGGAGCATCAATAATGTAGTGTTACTGGAGGTATAATTTTGACTTAGGAGAATTGGCTATGGTTTGGAGTGGAGGCAATTGTGAATTGGTGCAATAGAAGATGTGAGGTAGGATTGTAGAAATGATACAATGAGCAAAGGATGATGAGTAAGGTGGTTGTGGCACCTATATAAAAATTAGTAGAGGGCGTGGTTGTGGACAAGGAGAAAGAAAATAGGATGGAGATTGAGCAAAGTTTAGAGGAATTGATGGAGGAGATTGGAACAATAAAGAAGGAAGGAAATTATTGCATAAAATGCTTGAAATGGCAAGAGTAATTTTGGCCAAGTTAGAAGAATATAAGTTGTTTGTTAATATGTCTTAATTCTCTTCTAAATGATTTTGTATGGATAATAATACTTGGATGAAGTTTCTATCTTAACAAGTTTGTTGATTGTATTGGTTTTGTTTATTTTAATTAATTCACAATCATTTGCAAAAGAACTTGATAGCTTTGTAATTGTGTAGTAATATTGGTTATTGAATGAAAGGACATGAACAATTACTTGATTGAAATTTTGTATTGTTTAGATTAAGATAAACAATTAATTGAGAAGAGCTTTGCACTATTTGCATTAATATCATATCAAAGAGCAAAGAGACATATAAGAATATCAAATTATATAGAAATTTTGTTTATTTAATTGATTTTATGATCAATTATTGCAACTCTTTACTAGCCAAGTTGATGCCATAACAAATGAGAATGACAACTTCGGGGAGCTTGATAAAGATATCATTATTTTTTAGATAAGCAATCTCATCAATCAATGACAACAAGTTCATTCAACTTAAGTTCCAAAGCTATCACTTGCCTTTTCAACACAATACTATTCTTGGAAGAGCATTGTTGTTATATTATGTAAAATCTTATTTGAGAATGCATTAGACAATTTGCTCTAGAAAATAAATTAGAGATTGTAAGAACAAGGTCTTAACAACTCTAATAAGATCATAAATAAATTTCAATTAAATCTTAAAAATTCTAATCAAATCCAAATAAATTCTTAAATTTTTCATAAAAGAAAAAAAAAAATCTTAAAGAATTTTATGAAAATCCAAAGAAATAATAAAGAAATTCTTTAAAATTATTAAAAATAAAATTCAAAATAAATCTTAATAAAATCTTAAATAAATCCTAAATAAATCTAAATCAAATATTAATTAAATATTAAATTATAATTACTAATAAAATATTAAATTCTAATTACTAATCAAATCCTAAAATTTAAATATTAATCAAATTTTAATTAAATATTAGTAAAATCCTAATAAAATCTCATCAAATCTTGAAAAAAAAGTAAAACCTTGGTAATTAATAATTTAATTTTTGATTTAAACTCAAAATTTATACACCTTTCAATCTATAAATTAAAAATAAGAAAAAATATTTTGAAGAAGATTAACTATAAAAATATGAAATAATCTTGATAATTTGCTTAAGTGTATGCCAACTTTCTTCTCCAACCTTGATGCTACTTTTCTAGACCTAGAATCTCTTGATTCTATTATTTAATTGCTTTTAAAATTATAACTATTGTAGATAATTAAGTTTGCTACTAGTTCACAAATTTTTACTTCAATCCAACTAATGTATTTTTACAATTCTTAGAAATCTTCACTAGTCCTTCAAACTTTAATTTCTAAGATTTTAATATATTTTAATTTTAATAACCTTTAAATGAACTATTTAATTTAGTTCAAATTTATAATACACATTTAAAACAACTATGATTATATAACTACAAAATTCCATCTATAGACCTATTATCAATGTTCTAAAATTTTCTAAAGTATAAATCCTTTATAATTCTCAAAAAACCAGAAGTATTCCAAAAACTTGTAACTTTGTAAAGTCTTTAAAAATTCATTACAAACTTAAATAACTCAAAACCAATACTTTAAAAACCTCTCTCTATTTTTCTTTCAAATCTTTATCTTTAATCAACCAAATAATCCTAAAATTTCTATAGATATAAGCAGTTTTGTGCCTTAGGATTTGATTTTGACCTTGATTCACGATTGGTCCTCTTTAGATATCAATTCTTGATTTTTTAAGATAAATTTTGCTACAAAATATATATATATATATATATATATATATATATATATATATATATTTAAAGATACTTATAATAGTTTTTTTAATTTTAATTTTATTTAATTTTAATTTTTTTATCTACTTTGTATTACTTCATTAATAGTTATAGAAAATAAGTAGAAGTCTATTTTGTAAAGAGGCAACATTAACACTTACCAATTTTACTATGTCATTGACTATTATTTATACTTCTAAGGTAATCTGCTACAATAATTTTAATTAAGTTCTTTTATACTATATATATATATATATATATATATATATATATATTTCTTTTACCTAATAGTTTTATTACAATACAATATCACATTCTCTAATTGTAGCAAAAGAATACTATTATAAGTAAATGTGAAAGATTAGATATTTGAAAAGAAAAGAAAAGGCTATACCTTTAGACAATAACAGCCAAGTTGTAAGGAAGGTAAAACAAGAAGTAATTATTTGGTGTATTAATGTCCATTCTAAAAGTCATTATTAGTTCAATTTTTTTTTATTGCTTGCTAAAATAATTTATAGAAATTTAAGATGTATAAGTATTTTTTTTTCAAGTATTGTTGTAGATGCTTTGTAATTAACCTTATTTACTTAGTTTTTGAAGATTTGTGCTTGGTCTACAAATTTCTAATGCTTGAAAAGATATAATGCAATGTTAATTGTAAGTATTTGAATACAACATGCCACATCAAAATAATCATTCCAAAGTGCTTATCAATTACACATCAAAATCAAATATCATTCTAATATTTATTTATTTGATTAAATAGAAATAGATAACAGAAGATTTATTTCATATATTTTTTAAAGGTGTTTTTTAGAAGCTTCATAGAAATTAATTTAACCTTACATGTATTTATAGTTGATTGATAGATTAGAAACTTAATCAATAACTTAATCACCTATTGGTAGCTTTTGGAAGAAACTAATTATGTATCATACATATAGAAAACTTGCCTTACAAGTTAAGATATATATCTTATAAAATCAATACATTTTAGAGGTCCTATAAGATATTATCATATAGCTCCTAGTTGAAACATAACCAATCTATTTTAAGTATCCAAGATCCTTCTAATCCATAGTAACATAAAACCTCATCACAAGATAGGTCAAACTAGATCAAAACAAAATTGAACAGAACTAAATAGAATGGGACACAAAAGACAAAACTAAGTAATCAAAATTAAATCAAAAGAGAACAAAACAAGAAGATATAAAATTCAATCATATTAAGAGAAAAGATCCAAAGCTATACCTGATCAGATGCTCCAAAATACCTTGGCTAATCTTATTTATACTTTGTTCTACTACCCTAGATTTTCTAAAATATTCCTAGGTATTAGATTCCACTTAGATAACTACCTTAAACTCCTTCTAGAAGGTTCTATAATAGGCCCTACATAAATAATCATTCTAAATTTTTTTTAGAAAGTTTTATGGTAGATCCTATCTAAATAATCATCTTAAATTCTTTCTTAAATGTTTTACAATAGATCCTACGTGGTCTACTAACCTAAATCAAATTCTAGAAACTTCTATGGTTTTAACTATTTATCCCTATGTGTCAATAATACAAATATCTTATCTATACCCTATTACAATTAATCCTTCTCTATTAATGAGGAATGTCCTCTTTTTGCTTCCAATGGTATTTCCAAATTATCTCTTGGCAATGGATGAGATTTTGTACATATTCTTACAATGCATTGTGGATGGGATAACCTTTCCAAAGAACTTTGTATTGAAGTTGTGGATGCCAACTACCATAGCAAAGGTAGCAATGCTCTAAAATGATGTCTACTTCATATTCTTGTTAGTCATCAACTATAATTAGTGGTGGTGGTGGTTGGTATCGATTTGGAGAATAATTTGGCTCTATATGAAATTCCTTTAGTTATGAAATATGAAAGACTATATAAATCAAAATATGTGGCGGAAGCTCAAGGCTTTATGTAACATCAGAAATCATTGTAGGAATGTGAAAAGGTCCAAGCCACCAATGTGTTAGTTTATGGATTTGGATTAATGTAATAAGTGGTAAGTTGGTATTGGAGAGTAATACCTGATCACCTTCTTAGAAGGACTTGTGTTGCAGGTGTCATATTGTAACATGACTATATGGTGAAAAATAATAATATGGATCTTATTATGAAAGAACCAAGTTAAAAGATAAAATAAAAAAATATAGATAAAATATAAGAAGGTAGTAGAATTTTTAATAGTGATACTACTTTTTTAGAAAATGACTTCTACTTATTTTATAGGGCTATAAATAAGGCAAAATAAGATAGATTAGAAAAATAAATAATATAGACATATGTAGGAAGGAATTAAGAGTTGGTTTTAGCAAAATTTATCTCAAAAGAGGAAAAAATAGATACCTGGAGAAGATTAGTTATCAACGAGGATCAAAATCAGACCTAGTAGTACAAAACCAAGCCTTGATGATGATTCTAAGATTCTTTGGTTGATCAAAGAATGATATTAGAGAGAAAAACTTGATAGGATTTCTATAGGCATTGATTTTGAGGGATTTGAGTGGATAATGACTTTGTAAGAGCTTTGCAAAGTCGAGGTTGTTTTTGGTGACTTTGAATTTTTAGAAAATAAAATAGGATTGACGTTTTGAGCAATTTCAAGAGTTTGGTAATAGATCTAAAGATGAAATTTTTTGGATTTGTGGAGGTAGTTGTGCTAGATGTGTGTTATGAATTTAGATTTGATCAAATAGTTAGATTAAAAATCATGAAGATTTTTGTGGATTATGGTCTCGAAATTTTGGATTTTGGAAACAAGTGAGGTTTTCTTAAATATCTATCAATCTGCTAATTAGATTAAAGAAATTTTTTTTACAAAGGTAGTCAATTTGATTTTTAATAAGTATATAAAGTTTGAAAGTAAATCAATAGTTAAATTAGGAGTAATTGGCTTTTAGAGATTAGCATCAAGGTCAGAGAAAAAGACCAGTTGATACTTGATCACATTTTTGAGATTATCATCTATTTGGTGATTCCGATCATTTTTAATTTTTTTGATTATCAAAAATAATTTTTTATAATTTATAATTTTTTATTTTTTAATTTACGAATGTAAAAAATTTGATTTAAAAATAATAATTCAAATATTAGTTATTAGATTTCAAAATCTATTGTAAGGTTGTAAAAAATTTGTTTGAGATGTAAAAAATTGATTAAGATTTGATTAGAGTTAGGATTTGATTAAGATTTAGCTTTTGGTTAGAGTTAGGATTTGATTTGATTTAGGATATGATTTGGATTTCTTTAGAATATTTGTAAGATTTTTTAAAGATTCTTTTAAGATTCTTTGAAGATTATTTTGATTTTTTTTAGGATTTCTTTAGGATTCTTTAAGATTCTTCAAGTTTTTTTAGGATTTTTTTTTGTTTCTTTTATAATTTATTTCAAAAATAAAATAAATTAAAATAAAATAATAATAATTGGACTTAATTGATGCTTGATTATGTTTGTTAAGCTTCTATAGTAATTTATATACGATTTTATTAAAGTAATTAGGGCTTGTTGTTGCTAGTTTCTTTTATCTTCCACAACCAAGTGTCTAGTACATTCTCAAGTAAGACTTCACATAATACGACACTGGTGGTTATTTACATATTCATTCTCTCAATTTTGTGTGATAAGAAGGTAGTGGCATACCTCTTATAAGGCTATTGTAAGCTGCTGTACAAATTCCTCTATTGTCGGATTGTTAGTGTTGATGGGACAAAGAAGAACTATTGGCATAATCAAATGCTGACTAATATTGAAAAAAAATAAAAAATAACTAGTATCACTTATTGCGTTCAAGCTTTGATATACCAAAGCAATTGAATTAATAGAGGTGGATTCAAACACGGAGAAAGAGTGGTTGTATGAATTCGGTCTGTTAGTGTCACAATTGACTATACTCTGGCTATCTGAAATTAATTATCAAACTACAAAACACCAAGGCTTACTACTTCCGTCTTGATTCAACACATTATCTATTCTACGACTATCAATTCAACAATACTTCTTTCAATCACAATTCTTCATAAGTAAATTATAAAAGCAAAGAAAACAAAGAGGTAGCACCAAGCTTTACCCTTGCTTACGACTCTCACAATCTAACTCTTGGCTTACGACTCTCACAGTCTCGCCTCGATTTTTCTTTCTTCAACCTATTTATCCTATCAAAAAGATGATCCATCGGCCAGCAAATTCCAAAGGTTATGACCCTTTGAATTCTTAATCATTTATTCCACTAACAACCTACTGTTATCAACTAAATTGCCTAACCATTGATCTAATTTTCAAAGTTATCAATAACCAACCAGTAACTTACTACAAAGTTTATTTACTTATTCTATATAGCCCCACTCTTAATTGTGTAGTGTTCTCGCAAACATTATTTAGCCTCAACTTATAAAGATGTAGCAGCATTGGGTTCTTCAATCAATGGCGTTGGCTTACCACCCTTTCAATTGGTGACCTTCTCCTCTGCTATATCTTTGTTGTCTGCCTCGATATTCGAGGATTCTCCATCCAAACGCGTTGTCAGATCTTCATTCAACAAATCCAATTTCCTTACCTGAGACTCATGTCAAGTAATTTGGTTGTCACGTTCCTCCAACATCTTTTGTCGATTTCAAAAGTATCTCCAAAGGTGTTATCGCTGAAACTAGCATATTAGTCCATACTAAATTATTGGCTTCCTTTGCTAATGCAACTAGTTTAGTCTGCAATATCGCAACCTCTACCTACAGCCGTTCTTGCCGTTCCTTCCAATTGGTTTCTTTCCTTACTGTCTCAGATATCATGTTCGCCATCTTCTCCTTAACCATAAAAGAAAACACGATGCTTGTTAAGAGCCTCCTTCCTACTTCTTACTATGGTCCAATCAATTGGGTCGACTCCTCCTTTTGTAATAGAAAACTCGTCTCGAGTTTATACATAGTAAAGTTTAAGCCAATTGCTATTAATCCGTGTCATTAATTTAGTATCCAAAAAAATTTCTAATTGTATTGAACTATTTGAAAATCCTTCAATAACTCGATATGGCCTATGCCATCGAACTTGAAATTTTCCTGAAATTTTTTTAAATCAACTATCATAAAGAAGTAACAAATCATTTGGCATAAAAGCCTTTGGTCTAAGCTTACTATCATAATAAGTCTTCCTTCATTTTTGGGTAGTTTCCATTATTATTAATGCATTGGCTCTAGTTTCATACAATTTTTTCAATTCTTCTAAACGGTGCCATAATGAATCCTGATCTCCTAATCTATTATCTATAGCAATTCATAAACTTTGGACTTTTAATTTAATAGGTAATATTACTTGGCCATAAACCAATTGGAAAGGGGTAGCATTTGTAGTAATTTTATATGCAATACAATATGTCCATAAAGCTGCGAACAACTTAATGTCCCAATTTGTTCCTGCTCCTGAAACTGTTCTTATTAAGATTTTACATAAAATTCTATTAGTCTTTTCCATTTGTCCATTGGCTCTAGAGTGATACGGTGTAGTCTTTTGATGTTTTATCTCATATTTAGCCATGAGTGCTTCGATTGTACTATTTATAAAAATGAGTTTTTTGATCACTAACTAATTGTCTTAGACAATTGAACCATGTAATAATATTTTCATACAAAAAAATTACTACTATACTTGTATTATCAATTTTTGTTGCTACTGCTTCAGCCCATTTTGTTACGTAATCCATTGCTACCAGTATATACCATTTTTGTCCATTTCTCAAGGCTGGTGTAATTGGTCTCACAAAATCAATTCTCCATTTTTTAAAAGGCACTTGAGCCAGAATTGGTACTAATGGCATTGCTGAAGTTCTTGTAGGTCAATCCGTTCTTTGACATGGATCATAATGATGGACAAATCGGTGGGCATCTGCAAATATTGTTGGCCACCAATAACCAGTTTGTAAAGCTTTACGAGCCGTGCTGTCCTCCGCAAAATGTCCACCACAACTGTCAAAGTGGCAACCTTTCAATATAGTACTCACTTCAGTTTGATAAATACAGCATCGCAAAACTCCATCCTTGCCTTGTTTATATAAAGCATCACCAATCATCGTATAAGATGCATATTTTAATTTTAAGTGTCGTTTAAGCTTTTCATTAAAATTGGGTGGAAAGGTTTGAAATGTCAAGTATTAAATTATTTCACTATACTCCAGAGTAATTACATCTATCGCAAACAGTTACGCATTGGGTAGTGCATCGTTAATGGATTCATTACCCAATATATTGAATAACCGAGATAAATGGTCCACATTGGAATGTGATTTTCTTGGACTTACCTGAATAGTAAAGTCAAATTCCTGCAAGAGTAGAACCCATCGTGCAATACAACCACTCAATTGAGGCTTATTAATCATATATTTTAAAGTATGATGGTCGATATAGAAAATAAATTTATAACCAAGAAGATAATGTTGAAACTTTTGTACAGAATAAATTATTCCCAATGCTTCTCTTTTGGTTGTTGTATAATTTCTTTCAGTTGCTACCAATTGACGACTTGCATAATAAATAGGGTGATCAAAACCCCAGTCATCTTTCTGGCTTAGCACAAAACCAATCGCAATATTAGATGCATCTACATAAACTTGGAATGGTTTTGTCCAACAAGGTGCCACCAATATTGGTGCTGAAACCAATTTCTGTTTCAATATTTCGAATGTAATTGTACATTCCTTTGTCCAAAATAGATTGGTCCCATTGATTGGTGGTTTTTTCAAGAGATTTGTCAAGGAAAGGCATATAACTACAAATAGATAGATAAATTGTTAATAATAACTAACATGGTCGGCAAATGCTCAAACACCCAGAACAGTGTCTGGTTGCTTTAATTCTACTATAATCTTTATTTTATCCGGATCTGTAGCAATGCCTGCCATCGAAACTATATGACCCAATAGTTTACCAGAAGGCACACTAAATTGGTATTTTTCTAAATTTAAAGAAATTCCATATTTGGCACATTGATTCAAACATTGACCTAGACATTCTAAATACTTGACTCTAGTACTAAATGTATAAAAATCATCTAAAAATATTTCCATTGAAATTCATAGATAATCATGAAACGCTTGCATCATTACCCTTTGAAATGTAGCTAGTGCATTATAAAGCCCAAACAGCATAACCTTATAGCCAAAAGTCCCCCAATTTATAGTAAAAGTAGTTTTTGACTGATCTTCTTTTGTAATCTTAACTTGATTATAACTAGAGAATCCATCAAGAAATGAATAACATTCATGTCCAGCGACGGCATCCAATATACTATCTATGAATGGTAAAGAAAAATAATCCTTCTTCGTAGCCGCATTTAATTTTTAGAAATCTTAACAGATGTGAATTTTTCCATTATTTTTTGGTACCATAATAATTAGTGAAACCCATTTACTGAAAAGAATTGGATAGATAAATCCAACCTCCAAGAGTTTATCTAATTCTTCTTTTACCATAAGTGAGTATTTTGGATTACGTGAATGTTATCTTTGACGTAGTGGTGTAGCGTTCTCTTCCAATATAATTCGATGCTCACAAACTTAAGCTGGAATTCCTTTCAAATCTGCATATGATTATGCAAAAGTAATTTTATGCATTAAAAAGTAATCCACCCAAATTTCTTTCTCTTTACCTTTTATATCGTCGTAAATCTGAATGATTTGGAGAGCCTCTTCTATACCTAAATTAATTGATTGACATCGTGGAATTTCAGGAGTTCCTAGACTGATGTTCTACTCAATCCCAGAATCTTTCATAAAATCTTACACATTACAACTTTCTAACTCCAATTCCATAGCACTAACATGACAAACATGTTGTCTATTCATCCAATATGCAATCATGTGATCAGAATCGTCAATAACATCTGGAGAAACTAAGTACTCTCTCAGTCCTTTGCAATGGTAGTTCATTCTAGTATGCTCGACAACTTGCCTTGCATCAATATAAATTAGGGCAGGTGCACCAATTTCTTCTTCTATAGACTCATCTTCAAAATCCGACGTGAATTCTAAATTGACAACTTGAGTTTCTCCGTGATATTGGACATGGTATATTTGAAGTATAATTTTATCATTACCTTTCCCAATTGTCAATGTACCATGGCCTTAGTCATTTTGAGCTTTAGCTTGATGCAACCATGGTCGCCACAATAAAATTGGGTATAACAATATAGAGCTTTGCAATCAAAAAACAATATAATCAATTTTGTAGGTAATCCTTATAATTACTGTATTAATACTTCATAAAATATCCATAGATTTAATTCGATTGGAGTCACCCATTGTCAAAACCACTGTAGTAGGTAATAAGTGATCAAAATCCAACTCCTCCATTGTAGCGACATTCATAAGATTTACACTAGATCCTTCGTTTACTTGTACTCCCAATAATACACTCCATCAATTGAGACATCAATCGTTGGTGCACCCAAATCGGGATTCAAAGTTACTTCTCAGATTTCTTTATTTTGAGATCTGCGACGAATTAATGAGGAATTCAAGATAGTTTGGCACTCAGGTACTACCGCCAATAGTTACTTCATAGAGATTGTGGGCTGTATGGTGCCCAAATCTTTTAGAATATCATATGGTTCTGTATTAGTGGTAATTTCTAATGTCCGTTTCTTCTTCCCAGTCCTAGACATCGACGTTGGTAAATTGGTTTTCTCTTTATTAGAAATTGGTAAAGCTCATTGAACTGAATTTGATGGAGCTTGTAAAATCGGTTCTTTCAACAGGTAAGATTGTTCTCCTAATTGGATTGATATTGGTTCTTTGGAATTCTTGCCTCTTAGAAGTTCTTTCAACGAAAAAGGACATTTCTCGAAATTATGTAAAGGACGAAATAACTTAAAATAGAACAGAAGCCTCCGTAATTGGTACCTCATTAGAGTGCACAATCGATTCAGGTCTTATATTGAGTAAGGGGCCCATATCAAGACCTGGATTGGATGGCCCCGTAATTGGGTCCAATTAGTCTTTCGCTTCAGGATCACCCAAATGTTGAATTGATCCTTTCCTCTTTTGCTGACTTCTTGTATGGACAACTTGGACTACTTCTACCTGATGAACTAGTGAATCTTGAGGACCTTGATTTATCTCCTCCATTATTCTTTGACTTTGGATCTACTAATCTCGATTATTGAAATTGAACGGAGTATTACATTGCTAATAAGTATGTCTCGATTGCTTGTAATTTGCACACACTAGTACATAATTGTCATTGGCTTTGAAATTGGGACATTCATTGACATAATGATCAATCTGTCTGCAACAAAAATAATGAAGTGGTCTCCTTGCACCTCCATCTGGCATATTGGGTGTCTCCACCGATATATACCTACTAGGCTTGTTTCATGTAGGGTTAGAAAATGATTCTGATTGTCTTGTTGGTACGGAGGATACTTAGTTCGATGACGCCAGTGGAGCATATTACTAATACATCTACTGCTCCTTCTCATAGTTTTGGGATTTGATGCAGACCCCTGATTAAAATTGGAACTTTAAAACCTTCCTATCTTTTATCCATATTTTTCTACTTTTTCTTTTAACTTGGCTCTTTTATAATAAGATCCATATTATCATCTTTCACTATATAGTCGTATTACAACACAATAATGTATTTTCCATTTGAACTTGATTGACTTTCCACTGAGTCGGTGGGATCATAGTCTGATTATTGAATTGTTGTTCCCTTTGTAAATGCCAGCAGTTTTTGGTAGGGTACTTTCTTCCGCAAAATGTACATTAAACATCCGTTTGTCTGGGTGATGGACATTCCGTATCAAAATGACCTTATCCCTTATAATTATTACACCATACATTAGGTCTCGTATTACAAGTCTTATGTCATTTCTCCTTATCTTTAGCCAAATTCATGGCCAATTCTTCCATCTTCTTTATTAGATTTAATAACAAGGCTTCATTTGGATCTTTAACAATTATATTTGTGAACTCTGATTATTGTTAGGTTGGCAATGTAAAATAAGGTGTCATCATTATTGGCGCTATTGCTTGGAATGGTGTAGCATTAATTGGTTGTTGTAATATAACATTCTTCACATTGGAGGCAATCATTTGTGGATAATTATCCATTGATACATTTCTCGGTTGTATTTGTTGGCTTCTTGAACTTGGAATCATCGTGGCCCCCATTATTAAAAATTAATCATAATGACATTATTTCCACACCTTTGCTCGTGCCAATGATGCTTCTATCATAGCTAGTCGAGCCTCTTTTACAAACATTTTTAATTCTAGTGGATGCAAACCGTTAATTAATATCGACAATATAAACACATCTAACATTTGATTATTTGACCATTTACGAAGTATATCCACAATCCGGCCATAATAGGACTCTATGGTTTTTCTCGTAAACATCTTGCTATTCATAAAACTTTCTCGAAGCCGATCTTTAAATCTAATTGGTCTAAAATGGGTTAGGAAGGCATTCTTCAAGGCCTCCCAATTGGAAAATCTATCCACTGGTTGCCAAATATATCATTCAAAAGCTGTATCTTTTAAAGTTGTTGGCAACCATCTCAACCAAATGTCTTCAGTTCTACCATTATTAGCCACGCAGATTGTTAAGAATTAAGATATATGGTGATCGAGATCAGAGCCCGGTCAACTACTAAAAGTAGGTAATGGTGCCACACTTGTAGTTTGGTCTCCTACTGCTCCCATTTGTACTGCAATTGGTACTTCTGGCACTCCCGCGACCATTGGTGTCATTACTGGTTTCCTTGCTATTTGAATTTTTCTTCCTTTGATTTTTCTTGGACCTACAATTCTTTTTTGTCGTTCCCGTTAGGATATTTCTTATGTATAATCACTCATGTCTTTCTTTCGCTTGTTGATTAATTCTTTGATAATCTTCCCCTTCATGATTATCACTCATAATCTTTTATTCTTTCCATACAATCTATTTCTAATATTTCATATTGTTATCATTTTTCCGACAATGGTGCAAAAATGTTGTTCTCGTTGCATTTAAGCTTTGATATACCAAAGCAATTGAATTAATAGAGGTGGATTCAAATACGGAAAAAGACTAGTTATATGAATTGGGTCTGTTAGTATCACAATTGACTGTACTTTGGCTATCTGAAATCAATTATCAAACTACAAAATACCAAGGCTTATTACTTCGGTCTTGATTCAACACATTATCCATTCTACGACTATCAATTCAATAATACTTCTCTCAATCACAATTCTTCATAAGTAAATAATAAAAGCAAAGAAAACAAAGAAGTAGCACCAAGCTTATCCCGGCTTATGACTCTCACAGTCTAGCCTCGATCTCTCTTTCTTCAACCTATTTATCCTACCAAAAAGATGATCTGTTAGCCAACAGATTCCAAAGGTTATGACCCTTTGAATTCTTAATCATTTATTCTACTAACAACCTACTGTTACCAACTAAACTGCCTAACCATCAGTCTAATTCTCAAGATTATTAATAACCAACCAATAACTTACTACAAAGTTTATTTATCTATTCTATAAAACTATTATTATAAGTAAACTCCAAGAGTGTCAAGTATTCATCCTAATCATTGTAATGAACCACCACAAATGTCTACAAAATATCTTCCAAGGTCCAATTTGCATACTCTATTTGTCCATCTATTTGGAGATGGAAGGTTGTAGACATGGCAAGTTGTATCCCTAATAGCTTGAATAAGGCTTGCCAAAAACTTCTTCTAAAGCATGGATCCTAATCTGAAATGATGACATGAGGTAATATATAATGACAAAGGACAGTATCAAAAAAGACTTTTATAAGCACTCAGGCATTAATATTCAAGCACATCATGGCCAAGTAAAGTTGTTTTAAGAGTCAATCTACAAAGACGACAATTGTGGTATAATTATGAGGCGTTTGTAGTAAACACATAATGAAATCCATAGTCACTTACTTCCAATATGTTATAAGTAGTAAAATTGGCTGCAATAGTCCTCGAAACATTGAATTACATACTTTATTACAATGACATGACTCACAAGAGCGTACAAATGCTTGAACATCATAATCCAAACCTGTCCAAATTCATATCCTTGAAATCCATTCTAGAGTCTTCTCTCATTCCAGATATCCAAATATTGGGATGTCATGTCATTCTTGAATTATGCATGTCTAAGATATAGCATTATCGAGTACATAAATCTACTTCTTTAAATAGAGCAAGCCATTATTAAGATTATGATCTTTATATTGTATATTATCTACTTTCAACCAATCGCTAATCATCTTCAAATAAATATCTTAATAGGTAGCTTTCTTCTATTCTATCTCTTTGGTTAGCTTTGAAATGACACTACTAATGGTAGCAACTTCTGTCTAGTCTCTTAATTCAACCTTCAAGTCTAGTCTCTGCAATAAGCTGTCTGGTGTAGTTGTCACGGATATACTCATGTAAGCTAGTAATTACATAAATAAATAGATAGAAGTAAGTCAAAGTAGATAAAAGTAAGTTAATTCCATAATATTTTATATGAAGGCTTCCTAGAAGCTTCATAGACATTGCTTTGACTTAATAGGTGTCTTTAATTGAATTTTTGGTTTAGAAATGTAGTCAACAAGTTGGCCATGTACCACACATGTTGTTAGCTTGAAGACCAAGCTAACAATGTAGCCCATACGTAGAAAAACTTGCCTTGTGAGTCAAGGCATGTGTCCTACAAAGTCAACACTTATTGGAGGTCCTATAGAACATCGCTACGTAGCTCCTAGTAAGATAGTATATATAGAGATAAGAGTGAAGCCTTTTTCATTCTTGTAAACTCCTTTTTTGCTTCCAGTCAAGTTTCAAGGATCTCTAGTTTTCTTGTCCTTTGACAATAGCCATTCCAGTTTCTTTTTTAATATACATACTTGTTTATTTATATTTTGTTACCTTTCTTTGAGTGAAGGCTTACTTGTCTGAATTACTTTTTCATCGAGTTCTTATCCTTGACAGATTGATAAGAGTACACCTATAATATCAGAGCTTTGTCTAATCTTGATTAAGAATGGATTACTCTTTTTTCTTGATAAGATATAAGCATATTAGAAGTTACGGATTATCCTCTTCTAAACTAATATTGTCCATAGTATTTTCTTTGTCCTCAAGTCCTCTCTTCTATATGTCTTTAGCGATATTAGACATCTTCTCTTTTCTAAGTATTATCATCGTAGAACTTACTGAAATAAAGAGTGCAATGGCACAAATACAAGAGCAATTGAGAGAGTTAATTCTTGCGATGCATCAACTCAATTTACCACCACAAAAAACAAGAAGATTAGTAGAAAGTGAAGATATAGAAATGATTGGAGCTACTTCAACATTTGTACCAAATCATGTCCTTTTTCCTATGATGGAACGTCCTTCCAATATTAGAGAACCAAGAATTGTCCTACCTGAGAAGTTTGATGGCACCAAATCCAAGTTTTGAGGATTTATCAATCAAGTGTAACTTATGATTGAACTTCAACTCGAAAGCTATCCAAGTCCAGGATCGTAAGTTAGATTCATTGGTATGCTTCTTTCAGGTTCAACACTATCGAGGTTTTTATCTTTTCTGGAACGACGAGATCCAATATTCGATAATCTAGAGGCTTTTTTGGCAGAGTTTCGATACATGCATGGAGAACATGATACAATTCATGTTGCAATGTCAAGGACAAAGACTCGATGAGGGAAAATATACACAAAAAGGCTATCTCGATATAATAAGTCAAAATATAAACAAGTAGGTATATTAAAAGGAAACTGGAATGGCTATTGCCACAAGACAAGAAACTAAAGACTCTTGAACTTGGACTAGAAGCAAGAAAGGAATTGACAAGAGTGAAGAAACCTTCACTCTTATCTCTATATATACTATCTAACTAGGAGCTACGTGGCGACGTTCTATAGGACCTCCAATATGTGTTGACTTTGTAGGACACATGCCTTGACTTACAAGGCAAGTTTTTCTACGTGTGGGCCACATAGTTAGCTTGATCTTCAAGCTAACAACATGTGTGGCACATCGTCAACTTGTTGACCACGTTTCTAATCCAAAAAGTCAATTAAAGACACCTATGAAGTCAAAGCAGCGTCTAGGAAGTTTCTAGGAAGCTTCTATATTAAATATTATAGAATTAGCTTACTTTTATCTATTTTTACTTACTTCTACCTATTTTTATATGTAATTATTAGCTTACATGATTATGGCCGTGACATTATCCCCCCTTCTAGAGACGAGTTCCACAAGGAGCAGTCATCATATGTTGAGGAAATCTATGATGCGACGAATTGTATTTGCCACATACTCTGATCTCTGTTCTCTTCGAAGATGATTGATAGGGCCTCTCAACCATCGGTAGTGTCCCATACTAGGGCGGGAAGACCACCCAGTTATTTGATCATTGTTGAGGCCTTCGTAACTTCCTTCGAATAGAATATTCGAAACACCATCAGGAGTTGTTCCTACCTCTAGCAAAATCACCAAACATCGAGAGTCCCTTCTCAAATCGTGATACCAAATGCGTTGTATTTCACCATCTATTCGAGGAAGAACATGTCGTTCTTGAAGATCTTCATCTCGATTGCGTCATCTTGAAGGTTGTGACAATCGTAATGTCTCGTCCGGCAGGTCAGCAAACGAAGGTTCTTGAGTTGAATCCACTAGTTGTTGGCTCTCCATCTAATTAGCGTCACAAATGCAAAGAAGTTACAACAAGGATAGGAAATTGAATGTTATCTTGCCTCAATCTTGTCTCTTTTATAAGAGAGATTTTCATCTTGGTTTCGATGGATGTCGTTGATGAAAAACTTTGACTTTAGCTGATGCATTTCCTAGATTCCTGGATGGCTCCCATGTGCGTTCACTAATATCATATCCGCGCCAATGAACAAGATATTCCAGCTTATTTCGGCGCCGCCTTGAGTCTAATATCTCTTCCACCTCAAATTCTTCATTATTATCTACTTCTATAGGAGGCGGTGGCATTTGTCTTCTTCCTTGTATATCCACTGTCTTATATGGTTCAAGAAGAGACACGTGGAATACAGGATGGATCTTCATTGACTCCGGTAGATGTAACCGATATGCAACTGGGTTGATCTGTTCAGAAACAGAAAAGGGGCCAAGCCTACGATAGTCCAACTTGTCACAAGGTCGAGTAGTCTTGATATTGCGACGAAGTAGCCATACCTTATCACCCACGTTGATTTGTGGTTGCTCCTTACGATATAGATCTGCGTTTATCTTTTGTCGTTCTTGAGCTTCCTTCAATTGCGTCTTCATTATTGAATGTAACTCTGACAACCGATTTGCCATATCTTCTGCTGCAGGATTATCAACTTTTGAAAAATCAAAAGTATCAAGTCGTGGATGATAGCCATAATTGGTAAAGAAAGGTGTTTGTTGCGTGGAAGAATGTACCGTATTATTATAAGCAAACTCTGCCAATGGCAGAAGGGTTGTCCAATCATCTTATTAGTAGTTGATAGTACACCTTAAATATTGCTCCAAGACTTGGTTTATGCGCTCTGTTTGTCCATCAGTTTGAGGATGGAAAGCCGAAGATAGCTTTATGTCCACTTTTAAAATCTTGAAAAGGGTCCTCCAAAATCTTGACACAAATTGAGTTCCCCTATCCGATATGATATCTTTAGGTAATCCATGATAGCGATAGATATTATCAATGAAAAGCTTAGCTGTTTCTCCACCTGAGATAGATTTTGTACATGGCACAAAGTGTGCCATCTTCGTGAAACGATCTACTATCACAAATATAGAATCATAAGATCTTGAGCTTGGAAGATCTGTGATGAAATCCATAGAAACAGAAGACCATGGTTGTTCTGGTATAGGTAATGGCTGAAGAAGTCCGTAAGGTCGATGACGAGGAATTTTTGATCTTGAACAAATATCACATGATTGTACAAAGTCTTTGACTGACTTCCACATTTGTGGCCAACAAAAATCTCTTGATATGAGTTCCAAAGTCTTATTATATCCAAAGTGCCCTACTGCTGGAAAGTCATGACGTGCTTGAAGAACACGTAAACGTACTTCTCCTTCTGGAACATATAGGCGTCCTTCAAAATATAATAGATTATTTTTGAACTCGAACTTAGAAGGATCATGAGACTTGGAAGAATTATTCTCGATATCATGAACAAGAGGGTCTGAGGACATACTGGACTGGATTTGCTTGAGAAAAGTTGAATCAACAGTCAATGTTGATTTCATTGCTCGGAGATGAAATTGCTCCGGTTTCAAGAGGACCATTCTTTGTTGCTCAAAAGCTGCATCTCTTTCTTTTGGTGCAAAATAAGAATGTCTAGATAGGGCATCGGACAAACCTTGTTGTTTTCCTGGCCGATAAGTGATAATAAACTCGAATCTTCACAAAGACATACTCCAACGAGCTTGACGACGATTCAACACGCATGCTGACATGAAATACTTGAGGTTCTTGTGATCTGTATACACAGTGACTGGACTAGAAGCGCCTTCTAGATAATGACGCCATTCTTGAAAGGAATCCACGATCGTAAGAAGTTCTTTATCGTGGATCTCATAATTGATCTTGGCTGTTGAGAATTTTCTTGAATGAAAAGCTATCGGATGAAGTTTGTCATCTGTTCCCATTTGTGATAAAACTGCACCCAAGGCAAAATCTGATGCATCTGTTTCCATAAAAAATGCCTTGGAAAAGTCAACACGATATAAGACTGGTGCAGAGACAAACGATGTCTTCAAGGCTTCAAATGCTGCTTCCGCTTCTTGATTCCATTGAAATTTATCTTTACTAGTCAAGCGTGTAAGTGGAGCTGCAACTCGTGAGAAATCTTTGATGAAGATCCGATAGTAATTGGCAAATCCCAAGAAACATTGGACATCTCTTACCGTCCTTGGAATCTTCCAATCCACGATTGTTTGGACTTTCTTAGAATCCATCATGAGACCATCATTTGAAATGATGTATCTTAAAAAGTCAACTTGAGTAGTGTGAAATACACACTTTTCCATCTTGGCGTACAATCCTGTATCTCTAAGTTTTTGTAATACTTGACGAACATGTATTTCATGTTCTTCGACGTTCTTAGAATAGATCAGGATATCGTCTAGATAACAGACGACAAAATTGTCTAAGAATTCACGAAATACATCATTCATGAGATGTTGAAAAGTAGCTGGTACATTCGTGAGTCCAAAGGGCATGACATTATATTCGAAATGTCCATACCTGATTCGAAACGCAGTCTTCCATTCATCTCCTTCTTTGATCCGTACTAGATTATATGCTCCTCTTAGATCTATTTTTGTATAGATCTTAGCTTGATTCAACTGATCAAGGAGTCCTGATATCAAAGGTAATGGATACCTGTTCTTGATTGTGATCTTGTTGAGTCCTCGATAATCAACACACATTCGTAAAGATCCATCTTTTTTCTTTACGAATAGAATTGGAGCTCCTGCTGGAGATTTTAAATGGCGTATGAAATTCTTCGCTAAATTTTCATCAATATATGTCTTGAGTTCAGCCATCTAATCTTGCGATAAACTGTAAATTGGTCCAAATGGTGGCTGAGTTCCTTCCTTGAGGTCGATTGAACAATCATATGGGCGATGCTCAGGAAGAATATCTGCATTCTTTTTCTCAAAAACGTCTTGATACTCCTGATATTGACTTGGAATGCCACTTGAAGTCTTTACGTTTTCAGAAATAGGTGCAGCATAAATAGCAAAAGTTGATCCTTTTTTTGCTGCGTGTATAAATGCTTTTGCACCTATCAGTACGGATTTTACTATACTAGACTTATAATTTTTTACTTGGTTAGTAGAACTATTAATAACACTCTGGAAAAAGTCAAGTTTATGCGAATTCCAATCTATTCGAGGGTTATATTTTTTTAGCCAGGATAAACCTAAAATAGCTAGATTGGACGGGGATTTAATTATGTTAAAAGCTATGTAGCTATCATGACCATCTATTGTTACTTTTATAGGATGAGTTTCATGAGTGACATCTCCAGAAGACAAGGGACGAGCATCTATGACTTCTACATGTACTGGTTTAGGTTTCTGTACAAAGGGTATTTTACGACTTTTAACAAATTGTTCATCTAAAAAACATGCTGAGGCTCCCAAATCTAATAAAGCAGAGGCTTTGTAATTCTTAGGTCCTAAATATAAGTCTATTATAAAACAAGGAGAGGGTTCTGAGGAGAGGATAGGACCTTCATTAGGAATTGTACAAGGTTCTAGCTGCACGGTCCCTATTGTAGCTGGACGAATCCGTTTTCTGACATGTTGTCTTCTTTGACCGTCGTACCCCTCATTTTATAGTTGCGTCGTTTCTTTGGATAATGTTGAGCAGTGTGCTTAGGTTCTCTGCAATATAAACATAATCCTTCTTGACGACGACGAATCTTTTCTTGCTCAGTTAGGGGTTTAAAACGTACCGCGTCAATTTGCATGTCTTTTACTTTCGAATGTATGTTTGGCAAAGATGTTGATGTTGCCATTGAGTAATAATGTTGAGGTTCCCGTGAATGATTCTCAGATCGAAATTCGAAAAGTCGATTATCACATTTTACCGCAAAATCGATTGCTTGACTCAAAGTTTGAGGATCAGGTAAGTTGAGCATCAATTTCTTTACTTCGTATTGCAATCCATAAAAAAATTGACTGATGAGTGCAGCATCATCCTACTTGATGTCAATTGCAAGTTGTCGAAATTGTGAAGCATACACTATTACTGAGCAATTTCTTTGTCGTAGAATTCGGATCTTATTTGTTGCAATACGAGTTGCATCGTGTTCACCATACATAGATCGAAACTCCGCCAAAAAAGCTTCAAAATTGTCCAATATTGGATTTCGTTGTTCAAGAAAAGACGAAAACCATGATAATGCAGAACTAGAAATTAGAGTGCCAATAAACCTGACTTGTGATCCTGGAGTTGGATAGCTTTGCGGTTGAAGTTCAATTGCCAATTGTACTTGATTGATGAACCCTCGAAACTTAGATCTCGTACCATCAAATTTCTCGGGTAAGGTAATTCTTGGTTCTCTAGTGCTTACAGGGTGTTGTACAATTGGAGAAGGAACGTGATTTGTTGTAGATGTTGAAGCAGCTCCGATCATCTCTATATCCCCACTTTCTGCTATTCTTGTTCTTTCATGTGTTGGTGAATTGAGTTGATGCATCGCAAGCATTAACTCCCTCATTCGCTCTTATATTTGTGCCATTGCACTCTTCATTTCAACAAGCTCTGCCATAATGACACTAAGAAAAATTTGTTTGATACTGCTCAAGACAAAAGAAAAGAAAGACTTGATAACAAAGAAGATACTAAGAACAATATCAGTTTAGAAGTGGATAATCTGCAAACTTCTAATACGCTTATGTCTTGTCAAGAGAAAGGGATAATCCACTCTCACTCAAGAAAACAAAGCTCTGATATTGTAAGTGTACTCTTGTCAATCTGTCAAGGATAAAGACTCGATGAGGGAAAATATACACAAAAAGGCTATCTCGATATAATAAGTCAAAATATAAACAAGTAGGTATATTAAAAGGAAACTAGAATGGCTATTGCCACAAGACAAGAAACTAAAGACTCTTGAACTTGGACTAGAAGCAAGAAAGGAGTTGACAAGAGTAAAGAAGCCTTCACTCTTATCTCTATATATACTATCTAACTAGGGGCTACGTGGCGACGTTCTATAGGACCTCCAATATGTGTTGACTTTATAAGACACATGCCTTGACTTACAAGGCAAGTTTTTCTACGTGTGGGCCACATATTTAGCTTGATCTTCAAGCTAACAACATGTGTGGCACATGGCTAACTTGTTGACCACGTTTCTAATCCAAAAAGTCAATTAAAGACACCTATGAAGTCAAAGCAGCATCTAGGAAGTTTCTAGGAAGCTTCTATATTAAATATTATAGAATTAGCTTACTTTTATCTACTTTTACTTACTTCTATCTATTTCTATATGTAATTATTAGCTTACATGATTATGGCCGTGACATGCAACCAATAAGATCCATATTTTATGACAAGACAATCGATCAGTAACATTGTATGCTTCACAATTTTGACAACTTATAATTGATATCAAGTAGGATGATGCTGTACTTATTAGCCAATTTTTCTATGAATTACAATATGAGTTAAAAAAATTAATGCTCAACTTACCTGTTCCTCAAACATTGAGTCAAGCAATTGACTTTGCTGTGAAGTGCGACAATCACCTTTTTGAATTTTGATCTGAAAACCGTACAAGTGAACCTTAACGTTACTATAATTTAATGGCAACACCAACACCTCTTCAACACATACATTCAGAAGTAGAAGATATACAAATTGATGCAATACGTTTCAAACCTCTTACTGAACAAGAAAAGAATTGTCATCATTAAGAATGATTATGTTTATATTATGGAGAACCAAAACACACTACTCAACATTGTCCAAAGAAACAACGCAACCACAAAATGAGGAATATGGCTGTCAAAAAAGACAATATGTCAGAAAAGGAATTTGTCCAGCTACAATAGGGACTGTGCGGCTGGAACCTTGCACAACATCTAGTAAAGTTCTTATTCTCTCTTCAGAGTCCTCTCCTTGTTTTACATTAAATACTATTTTAAGACCTAAATATTATAAAGCCTCTACCTTGTTAGATTCAGGAGCCTCAGCATGTTTCTTAGATGAAGAATTTACTAAAAGACATAGCATATCTTTAATAAAGAAAACTAAACCTGTTCATGTTGAAGTCATAGATGGCGGTCCATTGTCTTCTAGAGATATTAGTCACGAAATCCTTCTTATATAAGTCTAGTTCAATTAAACCCGTGTTTATAGGTACAAAAGCTTTCTTACATGCTGCTATGAAAGAATCACCATATATTATTTATGCCACACTCATTTCTAATAGTGCAAAGATTTCTCGTTGCATTCCAAGCCAATATCAAGAATTTCAAGATGTATTTGAAAAAAAGAATGCGGATACACTCTCAAAACATTGTCCTTATGATTGCTCAATTGACCTTTAAAAAAGAGCACCGCCGCCATTCGAACCAATCTATAGTTTATCACAAAATGAGTTGACTGAACTCAAGGAGTATATTGAAGAAAATCTAGCCAAGAATTTCATACGCCATTCTAAATCTCCAACAAGAGCTCCAATTCTATTTGTGAAGAAAAAAGATGGATCATTGCGGATGTATGTTGATTATCGAAGACTCAACAAGATTACCATCAAGAATAGGTATCCACTACCTTTAATATCTGGTCTTCTTGATCAGTTGAATCAAGCTAAGATCTATACAAAAATAGATCTCCGAGGACCATACAATCTAGTATGCATCAAAGAAGAAGATGAATAAAAGACTATGTTTCGAATTAGGTATGGACATTTTGAATACAACGTCATGCCTTTTGGACTTACAAATATACCATCAGCTTTTCAACATCTAATGAATGATGTTTTTCAAGAATTTTTGGACGATTTTGTGGTCTGTTATCTAGATGACATCTTAATCTATTTTAAGAATCTAAAAGAACATGAACTTCATGTTTGTCATGTATTATAAAAATTAAGAGATGCAAGACTCTATACCAAGATAGAAAAGTGTGTATTCCATACTACTCAAGTCAATTTCTTAGGTTACATCATTTCAAATGATGGACTTATGGTGGATCATAAGAAAGTTCAAACTATTATAGATTAGAAGATCTCAAAAATGGTAAGAAATGTCCAATGCTTTTTGAGATTTGCCAACTACTAATGGATCTTCATCAAAGACTTTTTTCAAGTTACAACTCCACTTACACATTTGACTTGTAAAGACAAATTCCAATAGAATCAAGAAACGAAAGTTATTTTTGAATCTTTGAAGACAGCATTTGTTTCTGCACCAATCTTGTATCGTGTTGATTTTTTCAAAGCGTTCTCTATGGAAACAGGTGCATCAGACTTTACTCTGGGTACAATTTTGTTACAAATGAGAACAGATGACAAACTTCATCCAGTAGCCTTTCATTTAAGAAAATTCTCAGCATCAAAAATCAATTATGAGATCCATGACAAAGAACTTCTTGCAATTGTAGATTCTTTTCAAGAATGGCATCATTATCTAGAAGGTACTTTGAGTCTAGTCACTGTATATACATATCACAAGAACCTCGAGTATTTCTTGTCAGCACATGTATTAAATCATCATCAAGCTTGTTGGAGCATGTCTTTATCAAGATTTGAGTTTATTATCATTTATCGGCCAAGAAAACAACAAAGTTTGTTTGATGCCTTGTCTAGACGTTCTTATCTTGCACCAAAAGAAGGAGATGCAACTTTTGAGCAACAAAGAATGGTTCTCTTGAAGCCGGAGCAATTTCATCTTTGAGCAATAAAATCAACATTGATTGTTGATTTAACTTTTTTTAAGCAAGTCCACTTAAGTATGTCTTCAGACCCTCTTGTTCATGATATCAAGAATAATTCTTCTAAATCTCATGATCCTTCTAAATTCGAATTCAAGAACAACCTATTCTATTTCGAAAGATGCCTACATGTTCCAGAAGGAGAAGCACATTTACGTATTCTTCAAGCTCGTCATGACTTTTCACCAGCAACACATTTTGGATACAAAAAGACTTTGGAGCAGATATCTAGGGATTTTTGGTGGCCTCAAATGTGGAAGGCAATCAAAGATTTTGTACAATCATGTGATGTTTGTTCTAGATCAAAAACTCCTCATCATCGAACTTTTGGACTTCTTCAACCATCACCTATTTTAGAACAACCATGGTCTTCTGTTTCTATGGACTTCATCACAGATCTTCCAATCTCAGGTTCTTATGACTCTATATTCGTGATAGTAGATCGTTTTACCAATATGGTATATTTTGTACCATGTATAAAATCTATCATAGGTGAAGAAATAGCTAAACTCTTTCTTAACAATATCTATCACTATCATGGATTATCCAAGGATATTATATCAGATAGAGGAACTCAATTTGTATCAAGATTTAAGCGGATTCTTTTTAAGATTCTAAAAGTGGATATAAAACTATCTTTGGCATTCCATCCTCAAATTGATGGATAAACGGAGCATGTTAATCAAGTTTTGGAGCAATATTTAAGATGTACCATTAACTACCCATAAGATGATTGGACAATTCTTTTGTCATTGGAAGAGTTTGCTTATAATAATACGGTACACTCTTCTACAAAACAAACACCTTTCTTTACTAATTATGGTTATCATCTACGACTTGATACTTTTGACTTTTCAAAAGTTGATAATCCTACTGCAAAAGATTTAGCGATTCATTTGTCAGAGCTACATGCAACGATGAAGGCGCAGTTAAAACAAGCTCAAGAACAACAAAAGGTCAATGCGGATGTCTATCAAAAGGAACAACCACCATTCCACTTGAGTGATAAGATATGGCTATTCCATCATAATATCAAGACCACTTGTCATTGTGACAAGTTGGACTATCAAAGGCTACGACCATTTTCTATTTCTGCACAAATCAATCCTGTCGCATATCGTTTACATCTATTGGAGTCAATAAAAATCCATCTAGTATTCCACATGTCTCTTCTTGAACCATACAAGACAATGGACATACCAAAAAGATGACAAGCTCCATCTCTTTCTATAGAAGTAGACAATAATGAAGAGTTTGAAGTAGAAGAAGTCTTAGATTCAAGGCGATGCCGAAATAAATTAGAATATCTTATCCATTGGTGTGGATATGATATTAGTGAATGCACATAGAAGCCAGTAAAGAATCTTGCAAATGCAGCAAAGGGGGTGGAGGCTTTTCATCAATGACATCCATCAAAATCAAGATGAAAACCTTCTTTATAAAAGAAACAACATCTAGACAAGATAACATTCTACTTTCAATCCTTGTTTGTAGCTTCTTTGTAGTTGTGATGCTCGAGAGATGGAGAACCAACAACCAGCAGATGTGACTCAAGAGCCTTCATTTATTGACCTACCAGACGAGATATTACGATTGTCACAACCTTCAAGAAGATGTAATTGAGATGAAGATCTTCAAGAATGACATGTTCTTCCTTGAATAGATGGCGAGATACAACACGTTTAGTATTACGACTTCGAAAGGGACTCCCGATGTTTTGTGATTTTACTAGAAGTAGGAACAATTCCTGATAGTGTTCCAAATGTTCTATTCGAAGGAAGTTATGAAGGCCTCAACAATGATCAAATAATTGGGTCGTCTTTCTGTCTTGGTATGGGACACTACTGACAGTTGAGAAGCCCTATCAATCATCTTCAAAGAGAACAAAGATCAGAGTATGTAGCGAATACAATTCGTCGCATCATAGATTTCCTCAACATATGATGACCGCTCCTCGTGGAACTCATCCCTAGAGGAAGGGGGGGGGGGTAATGTCATAGACATACTCATGTAAGCTAGTAATTACATAAATAAATAGATAGAAGTAAGTAAAAGTAGATAAAAGTAAGTTAATTCTATAGTATTTGGTATGAGAGCTTCTTAGAAGCTTTATAGACACTACTTTGACTTTATAAGTGTCTTTAATTGATTTTTTGGATTAGAAATGTAGTCAACAAGTTGGCCATGTACCACACATGTTGTTAGCTTGAAGATCAAGCTAACAATGTGGCCCACACTTAGAAAAACTTACCTTGTAAGTTAAGGCATGTATCCTACAAAGTCAACACTTATTGGAGGTCCTATAGAACATCGTCATGTAGCCCCTAGTTAGATAGTATATATAGAGACAAGAGTGAAGCCTTCTTCACTCTTGTCAACTCCTTTTTTGCTTCCAGTCTAGTTTCAAGGGTCTCTAGTTTTCTTATCTTTTGGCAATAGCCATTCCAGTTTTTCTTTTAATATACATACTTGTTTATTTATATTTTGTTACCTTTCTTTGAATGAAGGCTCACTTGTCTAAATTGCTTTTTCATTGAGTTCTTCTCCTTCACAATAGTATATTGTCGCCCTTGCTTATACTCAAGCTAGATATCAAAAAGCTATAATTGTTATTCTCAATGATGATATTTTAATTTCATATTTTTTAAATGTAAATCATATAGCAAAGGTTGATGGTTAGTCGAAACAACCACTAGCTTCCCCAATTGATAGTATTTCCAGAACTTTGTAGTGTGTATAATTACTAATTGCTCTCAATTATATGTAGGATAATTGTACTTTGTCCACCTTAGCTTGTGTGATTAATATGCCACAGATTGAAGGTTCCTACCAAAGTCTTGTTAATAGACCACTCTAATAGGAAAGTTGGAAGCATTAATGTCAAGCATACAAAGAAGGTTAGAATTATACAATTGCAATATTAGAGCAGTAATGAGTGCCTCCTTCAATCTATTAAAGGCACTTTACTACTCTAGTTTCTATTCAAATGAGACATCTTTCTTCAATAGATTTATCAATTAGATAAAAATATGAGCAAATTTCTAAATAAAATGGAAATAATATCTAGCAAGGCCTAAGAATGACTAGACTTCAGAAGCATTCTTGAGAGTTGGTAAATCCTCCATTGCTTTTACCTTATTTTGCTCCATAAACATGTCTTCAAAGGACACCACATGCTTCAAAAAGATAACCTCTAACTTCCAAAGTTCATATTTTGATTGCTTGCAATAGAAGCAACTATCTTATAATCAGTATAGTACTTTTTATAGATATTATTTATGCTATTTAGAGATTTTACTATATATGAGGATATCATCAATGAAGACAACTATACACTTATCCAAAAGGTCCTAAAACAATCTATTTATGTGACCAATGAAAGAGGTTGGTCTATTGGTAAGACCAAAAGGTAAAACTAGCCATTCAAAATATCCATAGTGCATACAAAATATTAGCATTTTTACATCCTCTCTTATAATAGGTATTTACCATTAGCTATTCCAAAGATCCAATTTACTAAAGATGGTTGCACCTTGAAGTTGATCTAGAAGATCATCCAAGTGTAGAAGTAGATATGCATTCTTATTAGTCTACTTATTGAAGCCTCAATAGTTGATGCAAAGGCAAATTCTACCATCCTTCTTGAGTACAAAGAGTAAAAATGCTATCCTATGGTGATGTATTTTTTCAAATGAGATCTTTCTCCAAGAGTTTGGCCAATATCATCCGCAATTCTTTAAGTTCTTTTGGTACTAGGTGATAAATTGGTCGACTTGTTGGTTTGGTTCCAAAGAATAGTTCTATTTGAAAGGGGGCACCTCAATTAAGAGGCATGCCACTAGGTAGGTCAATTGGAAAGACATCTTGATATTCTTATATGAATTGATTTGTCCATTCTATTCTTTTAGTTGTCTTTCCTACTACTAAGGCAAGATTTGAATCCACCATATATACCAATTGCTTATGCTGTATTTATTTCTTCATAAACATCATTTATATAAATAAATCTTTAGTTGTAGATTGTCTTTCTTCTTTATTTGATGTGGAGGTATGAAGAATCACCTTGCGTCTACCATCTTTAAAGAAGATTGTCCTTCCTACACAATCAATTTGCTTATTTTCTATCTCTACCTATGGTATACCAAAGATAATATCATATCTTAGCTTTTTCACCTTCAACCTCTCTCTTAAGACATATTTATCAATCAACCTCATGGTTTCTTCTTCACATGTCTTACTCAATACATTCTTTTAATCATTTCCAAGGTATATACTTCTTCCTTTGATTGCCTTAATTTTAATTCTAAGTTGGTTGGCAATTTCAATTGAGATGCAATTTTTGTAAAGCCACAATTTACAAGCACTTGACATGATTGTCTCTTTAGTAGTCCCATTAGATGTACTAGTCAATTCTTTTTATAGTTATCTAAGGCCATGTCATTTGTCTTTAAGAAATATTAGTTATGCCCAATATTGGCCCTCAATGCCTTTATTGAGGGGCCCTATTTTCTTGCTCTGTCTCATTGTCAACTTAGTGAATTTTAAGATTTTGAATTTGCCTTGTTTTGTTAGTGCTTGAATTTTGACATTTAGGACAATCTTTGATCTGATGGCCTAACTCTCAACAATAGAAACACAATTCTTTTTACACCAATATTTGTTGTCTTTATAGTATCAATGATCCTTATACGGCATCAATCTCCATTGGTGTTGGTTGTTGTGCCATAGTATTAGATAGCAATATAGGACTTTGTGCCATAGGTTGTACTCCACAATTTTTGAAATCTATAGCATCGACCCTCTGTACAATCCAAATTACCTCTTTGAATGTTTGTGGATCCCTTAGCTCTACTTCTTACTAGATCCAAGGTTTCAAACCTCATAGAAATCAATCTATCATCTTTGCATCTAAAACATTGCTAATTTGGAGACATAGAAACTTGAATTGAGAGACATAATCTTGCACCGAATTAGATTGTATAAGATTTATCAACTGATTGTATATTATCTTCTTTGCATTGATGGGCCAAAATTTATTCTTAAACTTGGTTTCAAACTCCTTCCAATCACAAAATCTATCTTGAATTCTATAGCTTTGAACTCAATGTTACCACCAAATGGCTGCCACATCTCTCAAATAGTTGGCTGCATATATAATTCCTGTAGTGGTATTTGCTCCAAATAGTTGGAAGTATTGTCACATGTTAAAGAGCCATTGACATACATCTTCTTGTCTTAAAGTCCTAGAGTATATACTAGGCTTACTCAATTTCAGCCTAGTAGATATCGATTCTCTTATCCTTAAGGCTTCTATTTGCTCTTGCAAAGTAGCTATCAAGCCTAAAAAGTATTGTATTTGAGCCTCTATGTGGGATTGCTCTGTTATATCTCCTATACTATAATTTCTTTGCTAGATTCTACTATTGTAATGCCTTCTCAGCTCTCAATTAATTTTTTAAGAGTAACTTGTAATAGCCTCAATATGGTACTTAGTGTGTCAACAACAATTGACCTTGGATTAGATGATGATTATTGACATGCTATCAAAAGTAAATATTCTAACACTTGGTCTAATATCAATGAAATAAGACTAGACTATTTTAAAAATCCAAAATCCTTCTAATTTATAGTAACATAAAGTCTTTTCATAGAATAGGACAAAATAAACTAGAAAAAAATTGAATGAAATTAAATAGAATGGGACATGAAAGACAAAACTAAGTAACCAAAATTAGAACAAAATAGAAAAAAATAAAAAGACACAAAATCCAATTGTATTAAGAAAAAAGATCTGAAGCCATATATAATCAGATGCTCCAAAAGGTCCTAGCCAATCCTATTTATACTTTATTCTACCACCCTAGACTTTCTAAAATATTCTTAAGTGATAGACTCCACATAGATAACCGCCTTAAATTCCTTCTAAAAGGTTCTATGATAGGCCCAACTTAGATAACTGTCCTAAACTCTTTCTAAAATATTCTACAGTAGATTCTACCTAGACTACTAACCTAATTCTAATTTTAGAAACTTCTATGGTTCTAACTATTTATTCCTATGTATCAATAATATAAATATCTTATCGAGGACTTATTACACTAGTTGAATATATATGGAGGCAAGAGTAAAGCCTTCTTTACTCTAATCAATGCCTTTTTAGTCTTTAAGTCTTGTTTCAAGACTTTCTAGTCTTCTTGTCTTTGATAATAGCTATTCTAATTTAATACTATATCATCTTTGAATGATTTTTTAGTCTTTTTGAGTGACACAAGAATATATTGAAATTTTTCTTTTTTTGAAATTTATGTCTTTGATACCAAATCAACAACATTACAATTATATAAGTACTTCATTATTGATGTTCATATTAGAAACAATCATTGGCATATAAAGCAATATAATAATCTTCAATAAATATATCCATAGTTCTATCTTCTATATAAGAATATGTTTAATATATAATAAATATGTCAAAACATCCATGATATAAAAATGACTAAATAATCTAACATATAAAGCAAGCACATAAAATCTAAGGTGATTTATAGTCCGAAATTGTACTTAGTGATAGTATTTTCTTTCTCCTTGTATAATTGAGAAGTAATGAAATGAACATTCTTAGATAAAGAAAAGAAGAAGACAAAGAAGAACATATATATATGATCATACACCATGCAATTGACATGAAATAAACTTAAGTAAAGCCAAAGTTATATAATACATACAACAAAACTACTAAATATTAGTACAACTTTTAAGAGTAGTATTGACAAAACCTTTGTGCTCTATATATTGAAATCTCTGGATACAAAAGAAAAGAAAAATGCTTCAAAAGAGTAACTAATAAACTAAAATTATAAAAATGTAAGATAAAGTATAGACAACCTTTGCATTAAAGATGCCATTGCAATAAACTTGCTTGTCCTTACTAAGAGAGTGTGTGTCATGGACATACATTAGAAGATTCTTTGAATATTCTTCTAGAATATTCTCTAAAGATTCTCTAAAGATTCCTTTAGAAGGTTCTAGAAGATTCTTAGAATATTCCCTAAAGATTCTCTTAGAAGGTTCTAGAATATTCTGATAGATTCTAGGAAGTTGCTCGAGAAGTTTCCTAATTAATAGAAGTTGTTGGAGAAGCGTCCTAGTTAGCGGAAGTAGCTCGAGAAGCTTCCTATTCAGTAGTATATATAGGAGTCGAGGCTGAAGGGTTCTTCAGTCTCGACAACACATCTCTTGGAGTTCTAGCTCACCTTTCTGGTGTTGTTCTTGTACTCATCTGTTTAATCTAGTTCTGCCACTTCTTCTTGAACTTCTTGTTAGATTTCAAGTCTGTATTTTGTGTCCGTGACAGTTTGTCGAGACTACATTTTCACTGGTATCAGAGCTAGTTCCTTCTTGTTAGAGAGTGGATTACCCCTCTTCTTGAAGGTGTGCTAGTGTTTTAGAGGTTGCGGATTACCCTCCTCTAAACTGATATCTCTTCTTTCTCAATATTGGAGCCTTATTCTTCTTGGAGAGAGTGGATTACCTCTCATCTTGGAGTCTTAAGGCGTTTTAGAGGTTGCGGAGTACTCTCCTCTGAACCAATATTGTCCTCTTGTCAAAACTCTTTTTTCTTCTTTCTGAAGGTTAGCCGAAGGTTAAGACGTTAAAATGGCTAAAAGTTTGGAATCCAAACTAGACGCCATCATAAATGCTCTTGCCTCGTTGTCACATAGGACAACAGAGATCGAAGGAGTCATGGTAGGACTCCATAACAATGGAGCATCTAGGATAGCGCCATCTAAAGCATATCAGCCTCAAACTTCTGCGCCAGAAGAAGCAGTTCTACTTCCATTTCAACAAGATCGAGTAGTCCTACAACGAAAGGAGCCTCGAGTTAGTCTTCCGGATAAGTTTGATGGAACTCGTTCCAAGTTTCGAGGTTTTGTCAACCAAATCAGGTTGATAACAATTTTACAGCCCGAACGTTATCCGACGGAGGAAGCGCGTGTTGGGCTTGTTGGAACCTTGCTCATAGCACAAGCTCTGTCTTGGTTTACTCCCTTGTTCGAGAAGCGATCGCCAATCCTGAGCAACTTTGAAACGTTCTTGGAGACGTTTGCAGAAGCATTTGGCGAGCATGATAAAGTTCGATGGGCTACAACAAAGATCCGATCGCTACGACAAGGAACACGCTCTACATCAGTCTATGCCTCGGATTTCAGACAATTGGCAAGTGACATTAATTGGGGTGAAGAGGCATTGGTGAGTCAGTTTTATTGGGGCTTGAAGGATGATGTGAAGGACTTGCTGTTATCTCTTCTTGATCCTCAAACGCTCAACGAAGCTATTAGCCAAGCTGTAAAGTGTGACAACCGCCTATTCCAGCGTCGCCAAGACCAACGCCCAAGACACCAAATGACTCGTTACGACGTGACTATGTCTGCAAATAGCTTAAATTCACATTCGGAGGCAACAGACATGCAAATCGACACGGCGCGTGTCCGATCTCTTATTCCAACAGAGAAGAAACGGCGTATGGAGGAAGGGTTATGTTTGTACTGTGGAGAAGAAGGTCACAAGGTTGGAAATTGCCCCAAGAAGCAAAATTGGCACCCTGTCAAGACTAGAAGTGCGATGATTCTGGAAAACAACGACGCCCAGCCACAGTAGGAACCGTGCGGCTGGACAATCTAATATCACGACAACAATCAGGTTCCTCCTTCTCTGTCCAACCTGCCCGTTGTTTTACAATTCCTTTGTTTTTAGGCCCTCAAAAACAAAAAACTTTAGCTTTATTGGATTCGGGGGCATCTACTTGTTTTTTAGATGAAGAGTTTGCTAAACGCCACAAGATCCGTTTAGTACAGAAGTCCAAACATGTTCACGTAGAGGTGATAGATGGACGACCCTTATTGTCAGGCAACGTTACCCACGAATCAGAACCTATAGAAGTGGTGTTTAAGGACCATATTAGTCACGTTATTTTTAATATTATTAGAACCCCATCAAGCCCTGTTATCCTTGGTCTTTCTTGGTTAGAAGATCATAATCCGTCCATTAATTGGAGGCTACGAAGGATAACATTTCCTGAAAAAAATAATAATAAACCTGTTGGTAGAACCTACATGAAGAAATCCATGTTTATTGGAGCGAGAGCGTTCCTAAGATCGTCCAAGGAAGGCGCACCATTTGTCATTTATGCAGCTCCAACTAGCGGCGAGAATATCTCAACATCAAATATACCAGAGCAATATAGGGATTTTGAAGACGTGTTTCAAAAGAAGAACGCCGATATACTGCTGGAACATTGACCATATGATTGCGCCATAGACTTAGAGGAAGGAGCGCAACCACCTTTTGGTCCAATATACAACCTATCGCAGACGGAGTTGGCAGAATTGCGGAAGTACATCGATGAGAATCTAGCCAAGAATTTTATTCGATATTCAAAGTCGCCAGCTGGAGCACCAATCCTATTCGTGAAGAAAAAAGATGGCTCACTGCGGATGTGCGTGGACTACCGAGGACTCAACAAGGTGACCAAGAAAAATCGCTATCCCTTACCTTTGATCTCCGGCCTCTTAGATCAACTTGGACGTGCAAGGATTTTTACAAAGATTGATTTAAGAGGAGCCTACAACCTTGTGCGAATCAAAGAAGGAGATGAATGGAAGACAGCCTTTCGTACAAGGTATGGCCATTTTGAGTACAATGTCATGCCTTTTGGTCTTACCAATGCTCCAGCGGTCTTTCAGCATATGATGAACGACATCTTTCGGGAGTACCTCGATGACTTTGCTGTCATCTATCTAGATGATATTTTGATATTTTCCAAGAATGAAGAAGAACATGAGAAGCACGTTTGTTTGGTTCTTGAAAAACTACGCGAACGAGGACTCTACGCCAAGTTGGAGAAGTGTCAATTTCACCAGAATGAGATGGAATTTTTGGGCTTCATTGCGACTACAGAGGGCTTGAAGATGGATCCAAAAAAGGTAGAAGCAATTATATCTTGGGAAGTTCCGAAGACGGTTAGAGATGTTCAGTGTTTTCTTGGATTTGCTAACTTCTATCGGATCTTCATCAAGAATTATTCTCAAGTTGCTGCACCACTCACGCGTCTAACAAGCAAAGACAAGCTCGAATGGGGATCACAAGCAGCAAAAGCATTTCAAGATCTCAAGACGGCATTCACTACGACTCCAATCTTGGTACACCCTGACTTTGCAAAGGCTTTCTATTTAGAGACCGATGCTTCAGATTTTGCTTTGGGAGCTGTGCTTTCACAGATGGGCATAGACAAGAAGCTTCACCCAGTTGCGTTCTATTCACGGAAGTTCTCTGCTACTGAGATCAACTACGAGATCCACGACAAAGAGCTGCTTGCTATAGAGGATGCCTTCCAAGAGTGGCGTCACTTCCTCGAAGGAGCTACACATCCAGTGACTGTTTATACGGACCACAAGAATTTGGAGTACTTCATGACAGCTCAAATTTTGAATCGTCGTCAAGCTCGATGGAATATGTCTCTATCACGATTTGACTTTATTATCACCTACCGCCCTGGAAAATAGCAAGGATTATCTGACGCATTATCGAGGAGATCGTATCTTGCGCCAAAGGCTGGAGAAGCAGCGTTTGATCAACAATGTACAACATTGTTGAAACCAGAAAAATTCAAGATCGTTATCATGGCCTACCAGATGATATCGTGTCGGATCGAGGTACTCAGTTTGTATCCAAGTTTTGGAGGTCCCTCTTTGAGATATTGAAGGTGGATATTAAGCTCTCTTCGGCTTTTCATCCTCAAACTGACGGTCAAACGGAGCGAGTGAATCAAGTTTTGGAGCAATATTTACGATGCAGCATCAACTATCAACAAGATGATTGGACTGCATATCTACCGCTTGTTGAGTTCGCATACAACAACACTCTTCATGCGTCAACTCAACAAACACCATTCTTCTCCAACTACGGATACCACCCCAAGCTCGATTTATTGAATTCTTCAGCAAATAACAACCCAGCAGCTGAAGGATTTGTGAAGCAACTATCGGAGCTTCAAGCGACGTTGAAGCTTCAATTGCAATCTGCCCAAGAGAGTTACAAGGCATCTGCAGATAAATATCGAAATGAGGCGCCTACTTTTAAAGTTGGAAGTAAAGTATGGCTTCTTCGAAGGAATATCAAGACCAAGCGGCCATGTGACAAATTGGACTATCGGAGATTAGGGCCATTTGTTATCGAGAAGCAGATCAATCCGGTGGCATATCGTCTGGAGTTACCAGCTACTATGAAGGTACATCCAGTCTTTCATGTGTCTTTGTTGGAACCTTATCGAGAGTCAGCTTTTCCCCAAAGAGTACAAAGTCCGCCACCAAGTATCGAAATTGAAAACCATGAGGAATACGAGGTGGAAAAGGTACTAGATTCACGGCGTAATAGGAGAAAATTGGAGTATTTAGTGCATTGGAGTGGATACGACATCAATGAACGAACGTGGGAGCGTGCCAAAAATCTTGCCAATGCACCAAAAAAGGTACAAGAATTTCATCAACGATATCCTCATAAACCTAAGCCGATTCAACGATAGCTTCTTGCTGAAGCTTGCTCATCAAGTAGCATAAAAAGGGGGGAGGGCACCTCCAAAACCCATAGTTCGATAGTGTAGAACTTTGTTAGCAACTATAGTTTGCTCTCATCATTTTAGCCTTTGGACATGGATAGTCAAGATACTACACTTGTTATGTCATCTCAAGCGACTAGCTCACGAAGACGACCGCGAGATGAAGAACCGCCTGCACCACGACGACGTCGGAGGATACTGAGCAACAGATCGCTAGTAATTGTATTTGAGGTCGAGCCTGCCTACGACGGTCAGCCAGAAGGTGTGTTTGGAGGACAGTTTCACAATGAAGACACAGAAGTCCACGCTTGGTCAGAGGTTGAAGGTATTGGTCACTATCGTTGGCTCCAAGGGCCGATGAATCATTTGCCTCGCGAACAACAATTGGAATTCATAGCGGATGTGATGCGACAGATTTTCATTTTCTTGCGTTGGTATTGACTGATAACAACATTGCTTCTCGGAGACCACGAAGTTAGAAGAGGAGGTGATGTCATGGACATACATTGGAAGATTCTTCGAATATTCTTCTAGAATATTCTCTAAAGATTCTCTAAAGATTCCTTTAGAAGGTTCTAGAAGATTCTTAGAATATTCCCTAAAGATTCTCTTAGAAGGTTCTAGAATATTCTGATAGATTCTAGGAAGTTGCTCGAGAAGTTTCCTAATTAATAGAAGTTGTTGGAGAAGCGTCCTAGTTAGCGGAAGTAGCTCGAGAAGCTTCCTATTCAGTAGTATATATAGGAGTCGAGGCTGAAGGGTTCTTCAGTCTCGACAACACATCTCTTGGAGTTCTAGCTCACCTTTCTGGTGTTGTTCTTGTACTCATCTGTTTAATCTAGTTCTGCCACTTCTTCTTGAACTTCTTGTTAGATTTCAAGTCTGTATTTTGTGTCCGTGACAGTATGCTTATCAATTGACCATTTCATGCCAAAAAATCTTTGGCTCATTCTTGTTTAAAAAAATATTTGAGAATTGCAAATATATGTAACAACCATTGAGCTTTTCTCTTATCAATGTATAAATTTGTTGGTAGACATTGTGATCATTTTCAATAACATAACTATCTTTGATAAATTACTACCAATTTTAATTAGATGATAAAGTGCAACCTCATAAAAATTAAAAACTTTATCAACCTGAAAAGAATTTGGAACTCATATTTCAACAAGAAAATTTCAATGAACAAGTAAGTAGCAGTACCAAGAACAAAACTATAATTGATTCTTTATTTGGTTCTTATTCTTTGAAAGTAAGTTGTACATTATAGTGAATATAATTGAATGTATAGATAGCAAAAGGATATTTTCTATCTATTATTTCTATAATAGAAAATAAATATTAAATAAAATATTAAATAATAATTACAAAGTAGTTTGATTTAAGTAGGTGATTTCTTTTAAATACACCATTTTATTTGTAAATACCTATTTGATAATTATAATAGAATTTTTTTCATTTTAAAAATTAAAAATATTATCAATTGTTCCTAGTATATATTGTTCAATGTTAGAAAATCTTTGTATTATGAATTTACTTATATAATAAAATAAAAAAGATACCAAAAAGAAAGTTGACAAAATAAAATATGAAAAAAAGACTCTTGAATTTGGAAGAATAGGTTTTTACTTAGAACATTTTCATTACCAAAGAAAAAAAATCTAATACATTTAAAGTCTAAATTAAAAATTAAAAATTTTAGGGACTCCATCCTTAGAAATTCTTGTAAAAAGTGTTGATCTTTAATCTTGCTTGCTAATCAATTAGTAAGGTTGTTGTAGGAGGCATTTATTGCAAGTATGAATTAGGCCACATACAATAATACTTTATGCATCATAAACCTAATCAATTGATTGCAGCATGAGCTCTACAAAAAATAGATTTAGAATTGGTTTTTTTTTTCACCTTAAATACATGATTCTATGTGCAAGAATGATGAGAAATGTATAAGAATTAATTGAAACTCAAGAAATGGACAAGAATCTATAAAATTGTAAGAGGAATCTATGGAAACTTGAAGAACTCATGGAATTTATAAGAACCAATGGAAATTCATAGAATGCAAAAAGAACGTATGAAAATCTTTAAGAATTTAAGAAACACATAAGAATTCACAAGAATCCATAGAAACTTGAAAAAATCACAAGAACACATAGAAACTTAGGAATACATAAAAATTCATAAGAATACAAGAATATTTTTTTGTACTGAATGGCACAAGTTTCTATTATGTATCTATTTCACAATGCACTTTTTCAAATATAATCAAAATCCTATATCTTAAGAATAAAAAAGAAAAAAAAATACAATAAAATTAATTTATTTCAAAGTTCTTTTGATTTATTTATTTAAATAATTGTAGTAAATAAAAATTATATTTTTTTAATTACATTGAAGAAACATAAATAATTACATTTTTATGAATATATTATTTTTATTATTTATATATAAATATATATATTTATTCAAATATTTTTTTATAAAAAATCTTTAAGAGTGATCAATTTTTAACTTTGCAACCAAAAATTAAACTTTTACAGCTTTTTTGTGGCCAATTGCATGGATTTCCACTAATTACTAATTAAATCACAAAATAAACTTATATGAACATAGACTTAAAAATATGAAAATAAATAAATAAATAAACATCGTAACAGATTAATATTGGCAAGTAGAGTTTCTTTGAATGATATAAGAAAAACTGGGAAGCTTCAAGATGTGCATTTATCGACGAAAAGAAAATCGTCAACGATCTTTCGTTCGTTCGTCTGTTAAAGCTATTAGAGGCATAAACCATTCTCGTCAATTCCGACCAGTCCCATATGAGCCCTATTCAAACGGCATTCTCAGCTATCCCTGTCGCTACCATCCAGTGCAACTCATCATTACATGGTTGTTGGAACCACATCCCTTTTCACACCTCCGCCAAATTTCAAATCCTCCGATAAGGAAAGGTTGCTTTGCTAATTCCCCTCAAAAACACTCGCCGCCCACCAGAGCATTGAGATTTGGCTCCCGCTCTTATTCTTGAATTCTGTCATCGCGGCACCTTAATTTAGCCTTCTAGAATTTTCCTACTTTGATGTGGTTTATTTTGAGGATGGTTTGAAGACTATTTCCGGCACCATTGGTTCCTTAATTCGCCGAAATAGTGGTTTACTTTGGGCTTAGTCTACCGTGTGGACTGATGTCCAACTCTGTGAAGGGGGAGAGGCTGCAGAGTTTTGAATTTGAAATGTTGCAGGCTGTATAGAGTGCTGAGGTGTTTGTGGTGGTGGAATTAGCTCTTGTGAGTAGAGCAGATTGAGATTCTACGGGGGAGAGACGTGCTGGATGAGAGGTTGGTACGCGAGGAATGGCTAGAGGTTTGATGAAGAATTTTTGTCATGTGTGAATATTCTTAATGGGATTTGTCGAATTCTGTCCTAAGGTCGCCTTCAAAGTGGGCGAGGAGAGGAACACCGCAAGGGAGAGGTCGATTTTGCGAGCTCGGATGACTGAGAAGTGAGCGGAACTATGTTTATCTACCAGGTACATCTTCCATCGGCTTTCCACGATGAGTGTTGTGGTGCTGCTCCATTTTCTTTGAGCTGGACATCACTTAATTTGTGGAGTGCAATCTTGTTCTGGTCTGTCGTTGAGTAAACTAATGTAATCTCAAGTGGGTAAGAACGTGACAATGAGATGTTTTGCTTAGTT